>NW_020524398.1:300000-512500 GCF_003368295.1 Carassius auratus
TGGGGTCACTTCATCTACAGCGATATCATTGACTTGATTGCAAATTAAAACAGACACTATTTGAACTGAACAGAGATGACATAACTGAATTCAATGATGAACTGCCTTTAACTATCATTTTGCATTATTGAGACACTGTTTTCCAAATGAATGTTGTTCAGTGCTTTGGCGCAATGTATTTTGTTTAAAGCACTATATAAATAAAGGTGATTGATTGATTGAACTCCTCAACTATTGACGTCTTTCTCAGGACTTGTGTGTGTGTAGGTGATGTAAAAGAGCAAAGCAGGCATTTGGACCAGAGCACTGTGAAGCAAGGAAGGGGGAGACTAAAAATCTTTCTAAACTTAAAACGAAGTTTTGCCCCATTTGTGTTGTTTTACTACTTACACAATTATTTAAAGTATAAAACATTGTTATTTACAATACACAGCATTGTTTTTAATCATCATTTTAGGGGGGATTTATGCATATGGTGAGCAGAAACTCTTTGGTTACATACATTCTTCAAAGTATCTTCTTTTATGTTCAACAGAAAAAAAATATATATTACAGGTTTGGAACAATTTGTGGGAGTGTAAACGATGACAGAATATACATTTTTGAGTAAACTATCCCTTTAAGTCAGTCCACTGTGAGTAACTTACAGACACACGTCTCTTCAAAGTGAACGTTCATCATTATTTACTGGAAGGTAACTAATGATAACTTTCCTATTCAGCCCTACATCTGGGGATCCATGTGTTCAAAGAGCAGATGTGAGCTCCAGATGTTTTAAACCACGCAGGTTTAGCACATGCTGTGCTTGTGTGAGGGCTTTAACACGTGCAGTGTCACAAACTAGACAGCAACCCTGTTAACACTCTGTAAAACCATGTAACATTACTTTCACAAGTATACAAGTGAGAAACAAGTCATAAAAACAGGAAGAGTGTTATTATTAGCCTATATATCTTTCATAATCTTGTGAAAATTGAATCATGTTCCAGGAACATAAAATATGACATTGTGACATACATACAAGAGCGGTCACTGGGGTGGTACTTTTTTAAAAGTCACTGAAATGTACCATTTTGGTGCTAATATCTACCTTTAAGTACTAATATGCCCCCGTTAGGGGTAAATATGGTACAAATGTGTAGCTTTTGAAAAGGTAGCACCCCAGTGACAGCTTTTGTACTTTTTTCCCTCTGAGAGTGTAAGGTATTGTAGTGTACACATGGCTCTTTTATTATTTCCATCTGATGAAGTTTACTCATGTTCATGTTCCAAAAACAGTGTGGGGAATGATGCATGCTAAGCTATACTAATAATGACATTTAAGTGTCAACCTTAAGTGTCTTAAGTGTTGATTTTTCGAAATTGAGATTTATACATAAAAATTTATACATTGTATGGTTTTTTTAGGATCAGACAATATTTGGCCGAGATACAACTATTTGAAAATCTGGAATCTGAAGGTGCAAAAAAATCTAAATACTGAGAAAATCGCCTTTGAAGTTGTTCATAGCAATGCATATTACTTATCAAAAATTAAGTTTTGATATATTTATTGTAGCAAAGTTCATGGAACATGATTTTTGGCATAAAAGAAAAATGTATAATTTTGACCCATACAATGTTTTTTTTTTTTTGGCTATTGCTAAAAATATACCCCAGCGAGGGGACTGCTTTTGTGCTCCAGGGTCACATTTGGCGCCTTCAGAGCTACAGTATTTCCTGTAGTTACGACTCCACCTAAGACAAGTGTGGTCAACAGTTTTTTTAGAAAGAGGACATTTTATTTTGGTATCTTGTCTCACGAGTCGTTGTCTTCACTTCTACAGGCTGTTTTTATGTTCGTCATTAGAAGACAACGGTATCATGGTAATATATTTCATTTTAAATCTTGTTAGGTTGAAACTACTGAGATGACTGATTGCTTACTGCACTGCACTGTATTTTGGCACAAGACGTAAAGTTGTAACTAATGAACAGTCTGGTCATTTATGGTCAGTTTAAGTCAAGCAATGATAAAAACAAAGCTGCAAACAAAACATGCTTTTATTACATGCTTCTGTAAAAGGTTATGGAAAAATAACTACGGGATACATTTGATTTACTTGTCATAGTATTCAGTGTGTGAAGACAGATAAATCAGATATTTGATTTATTGAGGTTTTTGATTGATAAATCTCATGTCTTAAAGGTGTGTCCAGCTATACTGCTTCAATCCTTCATCTGGATCTCTCTGATGGCAAAAGGTATATTATGTGGTAACATAATGAACACCAGTCTTTACCGAAGGCTGTTTTCCGATAAGCAGAAAACCAAGTTGCTTTACTGGCAACTTCTCTTAAAGCAGCATCCTGTGTCACTTCAGTTGAGGTCAAACGGTCACAGATTACAGCTTTCAGTACTTGCAGTGTAGTCCCTTCTGTGCACTTTATTTTTAAGAGTTTTAAGGTTCTTGATCGAACCTAATTAAGTACCTTGATTTTTAGTGCGTCTCCAAGCAGGCTTGCAAGCATGCATTTATATGTGTATTGCAGGTGTGCAGTATAACGTGACTCATATCGTCAGCAAAATGTGTGTGGTCCGGGAGTCGATGGTGCTCATACCCTGCAAACACACTTCTCCAAACGAGCAGGTGAGCTCAGCCGAATGGCTCTGTGAGAGATCGTCGGGGCAGAGGGTCAGGGTTTCTCAGGACCCTGCGTTTGTAGGCCGTGTGGAGTTTGTGCAGCCTGCCGCTGGAAACTGCTCGCTGCTGCTGAGGGACGTGAGGGAGAGTGACGCCAGCATCTTCCGGTTTGTGCTCAACACTACTTCCGGACAAACTTGGACAAACAATCAGGGAATCCAGCTAGAAGTAACAGGTGAGTGGAGAGCCGGTTAGATGATAGGTGTGAATAAAGACCTTTAAGATTTCAGTGTAAGAACTGGAATTTAACCAATTATACAGAATCAACCACTAATCATTGGGTTGCTTAAAGCTAAATTATGTGACTTTTTTCAGAATTAACAATGTTTAAATCTTTACATTTCTTTATCTTTATATTTACTTTGATTCCTTGGGCAGATGTCCATATCCAAAGTAATTTACATTGCATGGCATATCATGCACTATAGCAGCAGTTCTCAAACATTTTCACAGGGGAGAACAATTTCCAAGGACCCCTAATAATTATATAAGCAGTTAAGCATATGCTTACTACAATTTGTACACTTTTTGCACTTCTGTTTTCCTGGAATTTAGAAGTTTTCTGGATTATAATAAATTTACCTGGATTACCTTTTTTTTCTATTTAGAATTCTAATGGTTAAATTTAATTGTAATCAAAAATTAAAGCTGCAGTTGGTAACTTTTGTAAAAAATGTATTTTTTACATATTTGTTAAACCTGTCATTATGTCCTGACAGTAGAATATGAGACATATAATCTGTGAAAAAATCAAGCTCCTCTGGCTCCTCCCAGTGCTCCTATTGCCATTTGCAGAAATACACCGCTCCCGGTAAGAAACAACCAATCAGAGCTGCGGTCCGTAACTTTTTTTTGTGTTCAAAGTATACAAAATGTATATAATAACGGAGTACACCATGAATCCATTTTCCAAGCCATGTTTTTGGCTTGTCCTGAATCACTAGGGTGCACCTATAATAAGTGTTTATATTCGGACTATTTTAGATTGCTTCAGGGGTACCGCGGCGGAGTAACCCAGTACCTTTGTGATTCTTCATAGACATAAACAGAGAGAAGTAGTTCCGGCTACGATGTTCTTCCGCAGCACGCAAGCAGTTCTGTTTATTAACCGCTAGAGCGTCAAAAGTTACCGACTGCAGCTTTAAATCTGATAATTTGAAATCATACAATATATAGTTTTACAAAAAAAAACAATTAAATATATAAAAATTTTTCTCAAATGTACACTGTAAAAAATAAGTGTAATTTTAACTGTAAAATTTTGTAAAAACGCTACGGAAAAAAACTGATAATAGGTTAACAGTAAGTTCCCGTACTATATACAGGGAAAAACTGTAAAAGATCTAACAAAGCATTTAATGTAAATTTACAGTAAAATTCTGTTAATTATACAGCTTTTAGAAGTAAAAAAAGAACAAATCAATGTATAATTTACAGTCTAAAACTGTAAACTGATATTCCCAGAATTCCCTGCGTGACACTCCACGTTTGAAAGTATTTTGTTTAAATAATCATGTTTTTAAATAGTTCTTGTTATCAGTTATGTACATTTGAGCTTTATGTTACATCTTCTGTTGCTTAATGAAAGTTTTTTGCATTATTTAAGTATCACGTGTGTTACCATGATGGTGTTTTGTGTTTCCATAAATGTGCACCTTCTATATGTTAATATATACTTCTGCTTGTGGTGAAGCTACTTGTGATGAGCTTTGATACTTCATGTGGCTTTCTCTTATACAGTACCATCTTTATTATTATGGTGGTTGTCAGTATTTTCAAGGTACAAAACAGATTTAATTTTGTGTGTTGTTGAATTTACTGGTTTATATTCACATTTTCTTGTTTGTAAATTACAGCTTTATATTGTAAAATTAACAGTTTTTGACGTAAATGTGTTTACAGTTTTCTGTATTTTTACAAAATTATTCTGGCAACCACAGCTGCCAAAAAGTTTTTGTAAAAACAACAAGAAATTTTTTACAGTGTAGTTTTTCCCTCAAATTCCAAGTTTTACATTTAAATTTTGCTGGATTAAATTTTATTGGTTTAATTACATTTAAATAACCTGAAGGCATGTTTAATGAATTGAACTCAATATTTTATTACATTTTACAATAATATATGGCCATATGAAAACTTTCTTCTTTTTCTATTTATTTTTAAAGGAATGAATAATCACCCTATTTTTGCAGTGAACACCAAACTAATATGGCCTACTTCCTCTTAAAGAAGTCCGGGTGGAGGACTAGGAGGAAATTCAATTCATAGCCCATAGATTTTTAAAAATCAAAATAAAAGTCATGAATCAAAATATTAAGTCCAACACACTCCCCGTCTGGGGTTCATTAATACCCCACTTTAATCTTTGGCTTACTGAAATGTTTTAGGGTGAGTAAAGCAAAACCATTTCCGATATTGGACGTAAGAAGTTTTTCTGTACACCTTCTCTAATGAGCTTCAATTCAACTTTCCTTACAAGGCCATCTTCACTAACGTGTTAGCAACAATGGCCATAGGCCACTGATTTTGCTTAGCTTGGCAATCTTTCATCAATACAATGTCTCCTTCCTTGAGACAAGGCTTCTTGTCTTGCCACTTCTGCATATTCTGAAGAGTGGAAAGGTACTCATGATGCCATCTTGTCCAAAATATTTATTTTCCAAGTCATCTCCTGTGGGATTCTTACTGCAAAGATGCCATCCAGTACATCCTAGTTCTTTAGCAGAATGTGAGAATGACTGTGAGATGTGGCTTGATTGATTTGGTATTGCGGTTAGGCATCAATGCAGAATGCAGAATGCACCAATGCAGAATCAACAAGGTCATAGCTTTCCTGAGACAATGAATGAAAGAGTGGAGAGTTCAAAAGGAAGTCTGGCCCTGTAAGCCATGTTGTGCTATTAAGAAGATCAGCTGCTACAAATCTAGACCCATGATCTGCAAGATTGCCATCCGATGGGACATACTTCCACTGATTAGGAGTCGATGACTGAAGAATGCTTTGGATTCTGTTATTCACATATACATAAAAACGTCTTGTTTGGTTGTGAATACATCCAAGAACAATCTTACTGTCAGTGAAGAAATGAATGCTGTTGAACTGCAAGCCAATTTCTTCTGTCTCAACTGTGAGAACTGCAGCACACAGTTCCAGTCTTGGAACAGTGAGATCAGACTGTTGTGCCAACTTTGTCTTTCCAACACAAAGCCAAGATCTGTTTGACCCTTTTGAGATGTGTATCTCAGATAAGCTACAGCTGCTACAGCTTTCACAGATGCATCTGCAAATATATCCCTTGACTGGGGGTCTGATGTAGGGAAAGATGAACTTTACGCTGTATCTTTATGTCTTGCAGACTCTGCAAAGAGTTCCTCCATCATATCCATTCTGGCTTCATGTCATCTGGTAATGGGGAATCCCAGTCTTCAGCCTGTGCGGAGAGTTCCTTAAACAACAACATGCCCTTGATGTTCACATCACACCATCACCTATATAAAGTATAACAGCCTACACCTATGTACAAGTTAACACCTGATGGCATTTCTTCTGGGCTTTTGAGTTACAACAAATATGTTTTAGAAACACACGGTTATAACAGCCAGAGAAAAGACTAAGACAGAAATCAAGGGTCAAGAGCCCAACTAAAGCAAACACTGATCTCTAACATGGTTACTTCAAATGAAACAATAAATCAACATCTAAACCTTAGTTCATTCTCAATAAGATCTTCTGTAGACGTCTGACAGAAATAAAGTCAGTCTGGTTATTAATAAGTGGAGCTGGTGATGCTGTTTGTGGGGTTGTTTAATCAGATCTTGAGAGATTTCATGTATTTTATTTCAGTTGATTTCATCTAAGGCTGTGTCTGAAGTCAGTTGTAGTAGTTCTTGTGTTTCTCTTTTCTTCAGTAATTCTGTTTGTTAACAGCAGCTGTTCATCACTAATTCTCATTCAGCACTCAGTTAATCACTTAATCACTTAATTGCAATGTAAAACTTCTTTCAGTGAACTCAACTGAATTAAGTTCAGAGTACTCATAACTGTTAGTTTTTTCAACTTTAATGGTTTAAGGCAATCAGTTTCCTCAAACGGTTTGAGTTAACATAACTTAAGGATATCGGTTTACTCAAACCGTTTGAGTTAAGTTAACTTGTCGGGTTTTACAGTGTATTAATTGTTTCTGCAGAGCCACACATTTCTTCTAATCTCTCTCAAGCCATTTGTAGACCTGCATGTGGCTACCTAATATTAACTGGTTTTATTCTTTGTACCTGCTCTGATGAATCTCTTCCGAGATATTTGATGTCTAACTATTCCTCTGGCCTGAGGTCAAGGTCCACAATGGCACTTTTAAAAGATGATCTCCAAGCACAATAACTCTTAGGTTTATCATCAAAAGAGCTCAGTCCAGAAGTCACCAGACTGTGTGCAAGGTACTTGGACAGGTTATACTGTAGGTGTTTGACACAGACTCAAAACTGCTTTGTGAGCCATTAATAGATGCTTTAGAAGCTTGAGGCATGAGAGAAGGAGGAAATGAAATGTACCCTGATGTGTAGAAGTAGGAGCAGTAGCCACAACATTTTCCTGATGCCTTACATAATCTGCAGTACGTTGGAGGCTGATCTCCATGGAGCACTTTGACGCTGATGTATGGTCCATTTCTTTGTAGGCTGCAGCTTGAATTTCTGCTTCTGCTATGGCTGCATCCTTCTCTTTCAAGCTTGTTCCACTTTTATCTCAATCTCTCTCTTTGCATGTGCAGCTCTTGCTTTGGATGCCTCTGCTCATACACATGCTTTTGTAACAACTAAACTTGCAGTATAACTTCTAGATGAGGTTAAAGATTGAGAACTTGTTGACTGAGCATCTTCACCTCCTTCGCCACTATGGTGTCGCTCTGATGCTTTAGAGTCTTTTGAGGACATGGTTGCCGTGTAGGCCTACAAGCAGATATTGTCCTTCTCTTTGTTAGATGCAATTTTTAAACGTCCATCTTTCCCAATACACTGTACTGTCTTTTCACTCAATTTGAGTTATACATTTGAACAAATTTGTGTTTTTTAACATTTAATTATTGCATGTTTGCATCATATTTGAGTTGTTTGCATTTCACTGTTTATATTCATTTTGAGGAATACTGAATTTGTTTTTGTGCAACGGAATGGAGCAAGCATTCTTACACAGTGCACACAATGTTTCTGCACTTAATCCAGATTTCTCTCAACATGGGGAAAGAAAATAGGAAATCAAACTAACTGGTGTTACTTATCTGAAAAAGTAACTCAGATAATTTCTTGTAAACAACAAGTGCGTTACTTGACTAGTGACTTAAGTGACTTAAGTAATCTGATTACATAAGTATTCTACCTTTAATGTGTTAAGCATAGATTTCTTCTTTCTGCTCCAGATGCGAACCTGGAGGTAAAGACAGAGTCTGATGCTGTGATGGAGGGAGACTTGATTATGTTTGTCTGTGGTTCATGCATCCCCTCAATGACTGTACCAACCTACATTTGGAGTAAAGATGGGCAACTGCACAGTCAACACCATGGGGAAAACATACTTGTTTTGGAGTCCGTCGAGCTGAAGGATGGAGGCAGATATTCCTGCACCATAAGCGGTCATGAGGGACTGAACTCTGCATCTCATGAAATCACTGTTAGACCTGGATGTAAGTTAGCTGAGAGCTTTATTTTGAAACATCTCATGTGTATTCACACTGAAAAAAGTAATAAGTAAATTTACTTAATTTTTATTTGGCAAGTTTTTGCACAAGCATTTTTCAAGTAAATTTAACACATTTGGAAATTAAGTAAATCTACTTAACTAAGTTAAGTAAAAAAAAATAATAATAATAAGTACATTTTATTGAGTAAAATTGAATTAAATAATATTAAATTAATGCATTTAGCAGACACTTTTATCCAAAGCAACTTACAGTGCATTCAGGCTAACAATTTTCACCTATCATGTGTTCCCGGGGAATCGAACCCCCAACCTTGCACTTGCTAATTCAATGTTCTACCACTGAGCTACAGGAACACTTCAAGATCTTGTGAAAAATAAGTGAACATTTCACTTACTTACTTTTTTATTTTGGAAAAGTTTTTACACTAACAAAAAACCAGAAACAGATATTCTAGAAATTTCTAAATGTAAAATATTTTTTTTCAAAACAGTTTTATCAAATGAGGGTAAATAAGTCTCTCACTTCTGTCCCTTTAAACCAGTTTACAGCAAAGACAGCACGAAGGACTGAATTCACGTGATAAATATTCTGCAATTAAGAAAACAGACAAAAGAAATAGCACTGTAAAACCCGATAAGTAAACTTTACTCAAACCGTTTGAGTAAACAGATTGCCTTGATTTAAACCATGTAAGTTTTAAAAATTTGCATTCAAGTAATTAAGTGATTAACTAAGTGCTGATTGAGAATTAGTGATGAACAGCTGCTGTTAACAAACAGAATCACAGAAGAAAAGAGAAACACAAGAACTACTACAACTGACTTCAGACACAGACTTAGATGAAATCAACTGAAATAAAATACATGAAATCTCTCAAGATCTGATTAAACAACCCCACAAACAGCATCACCAGCTCCACTTATTAATAACCAGACTGACTTTATTTCTGTCAGACGTCTACAGAAGATCTTATTGAGAATGAACTAAGGTTTAGATGTTGATTTATTGTTTCATTTGAAGTAACCATGTTAGAGATCAGTGTTTGCTTTAGTTGGGCTCTTGACCCTTGATTTCTGTCTTAGTCTTTTCTCTGGCTGTTATAACCATGTGTTTCTAAAACATATTTGTTGTAACTCAAACTCAAAAGCCCAGAAGAAATGTCATCAGGTGTTAACCTGTACCTAGGTGTAGATTGTTATACTTTGTGTCAGTCATGATAATCATCAATTATTGAACTGTACGGAGTCTATAATCTCTGATGAAATATGTGTTGTGTAATATGATTGATTATAGTAAAAGTGATTCTAAGAGGAAGTGGTTCTGTGATAATCAGTTAATCTGAATGACTTTTCAAACAGTGTGGTCTTCTACGGTGTCAAACAGTCACACACAGACATCAGTAATCAGAATATGAACCTCAACAATGGTGACCATAAAAAAAAAATGCTGCAGAGCATGCTGGGAGCCATGGATGAGTTTTGTACTACAATAGTACCCAGAATGCATTGCAGCATGTTTTTTCGTCACCATTGTAGAGGTTCATATTCTGATTATTAATGTCTGTGTTTGACCAACTACTGGCATAGAAGAAAAAATATATGTGTACAAAAATGTTTAGAAAGTCATTTTTATATTAACTGATTATCACAGAATCACTGGCTCATGTCACTTTTACTAGAATCACTTCCACTAATTACACAACACCTACTTCATTAGACTCCATACAGATAAATAATTGATGATTATCATCACCAATATAAAGTATAACAACCTACACCTAGGTACAGGTTAACACCTGATGGCTTTTCTTCTGGGCTTTTGAATTACAACAAATGTGTTTTAGAAACACATGGTTATAACAGCCAGAGAAAAGACTAAGACAGAAATCAAGGGTCAAGAGCCCAACTAAAGCAAACACTGATCTCTAACATGGTTACTTCAAATGAAACAATAAATCAACATCTAAAACTTAGTTCATTCTCAATAAGATCTTCTGTAGACGTCTGACAGAAATAAAGTCAGTCTGGTTATTAATAAGTGGAGCTGGTGATGCTGTTTGTGGGGTTGTTTAATCAGATCTTGAGAGATTTCATGTATTTTATTTCAGTTGATTTCATCTAAGGCTGTGTCTGAAGTCAGTTGTAGTAGTTCTTGTGTTTCTCTTTTCTTCAGTGATTCTGTTTGTTAACAGCAGCTGTTCATCACTAATTCTCAATCAGCACTTAGTTAATCACTTAATTACTTGAATGCAAAGTTTTAAAACTTACATGGTTTAAATAAAGGCAATCTTTTTACTCAAACGGTTTGAGTAAAGTTTACTTATCGGGTTTTACAGTGCTATTTCTTTTGTCTGTTTTCTTAATTGCAGAATATTTATCACGTGAATTCAGTCCTTCGTGCTGTCTTTGCTGTAAACTGGTTTAAAGGGACAGAAGTGAGAGACTTATTTACCCTCATTTGATAAAACTTTTTTGAAAAAAAATATTTTACATTTAGAAATTTCTAGAATATCTGTTTCGGGTTTTTTGTTAGTGTAAAAACTTTTCCAAAATAAAAAAGTAAGTAAGTGAAATGTTCACTTATTTTTCACAAGATCTTGAAGTGTTCCTGTAGCTCAGTGGTAGAACATTGCATTAGCAAGTGCAAGGTTGTGGGTTCGATTCCCTGGGAACACATGATAGTTGAAAATTGTTAGCCTGAATACACTGTAAGTTGCCTTGGATAAAAGTGTCTGCTAAATGCATTAATTTAATATTATTTAATTAAATTTTACTTATTTTTTTACTTAACTTAGTTAAGTAAGATTTAGTTAGATTTACTTAATTTCCAAATGTGTTAAATTTACTTGAAAAATGCTTGTGCAAAAACTTGCCAAATAAAAATTAAGTAAATTTACTTATTACTTTTTTCAGTGCACAAGGAAATGGCAAATCAACAATCTTCAGTTTGTTTCACTGTTTCTGATAATAATGCTTACAAAGCAACAGCAATAAACGTGGTTGGAGTTGAGTACAACTGTATGTTTTACTGCTTGTCATTGCTTACTTCTTTGTCTGTTTAGATCCTCCAAAGAGTGTCTTAGTGTCCATCGGTTCCACTGGTGAAATAGTGGAGGGAAATTCAGTGACTCTGCATTGCAATAGTGATGCAAACCCTCCTGCAGAAATCAGCTGGTTTAAAGGAGAAGTTATTGTAGGATCTGGAAGAATCTACAGCATCTCAAACATCAGATCTGATCACAGTGGAGAATACAAGTGCAGATCAAGAAATAAATACGGAGAGAAAGACTCTGATAATGTGATGCTGAATGTGAAGTGTGAGTGAACGCTGGTGCAAGAACTGAGAACAGATTCTCTAGTTCCAGTGTGTTTTATTATTGTTCACTGATGAGACATTTCATTCTTTCTGTTTCAGATGCTCCAAGAAATGTTGTGGTGACCCTTAATGGGTCTGGTGAAATAGTGGAGGGAGATTCAGTGACTCTGATCTGCAGCAGTGACTCAAACCCTCCTGCTCTGAACTTCAGCTGGTTTAAGGAGAATCAAAGCTCAGCTGTTGGATCTGGACAGAGTTTCATCATCTCCAGCTTTAACTTCAGACACAGCGGACGCTACTATTGTGAGACTCAGAATCAACATGGATCTCAGAGATCAGCGTCTGTTTCTGTTAAAGGTGAGAATCATCTCTGTTGATCTCAATGAGCTCACTGTCTGTATGTAAAGAGTAACAGTTCTTCTTCCTCTCGTCTGCATGACTGAAGAAAGCAGCTCATCTCTGATCATGTTCACAATGGGAATCTCTGCAGCTGTTGTCTTGACGTCTGCGATTCTGATGGTCTTCATCGGGGATTTGATCAGAAGGTGAAGGAGACTCTGTGTCTGTACTGTCAGAAAGATTCAGAGTCAGTTTGTGTTCATGTTCATTTCTTCTTCTCTCTCAGGAAACGAGCGACTCCATCAGAAGAGGAAAAGCCCGGAGGATCAGGACACAATAAGACTGTGAGTAAATCTCCTCATGTATCTTCTCATGTGTCTGTCAGTTCTGGAGGGAGAATGAATTCTCTCATCATTGTGTGTCCTCAGCTGGAGTCTCCTGAGGACGCCTACATGAGCCTTGAGCCCAAGTCCAGATTTTCTGAATACGACACACTTGATGTGAGTTCCTCTGTTTATCATGTGGATGTTTAACATCAGATCTAGTTAGTTATTAATATGTTCACTTCTTCTCTAGAATATGAAGAGATCCTGTGAGAACACAGACCACCCTGAAGATTCTATATATGATAATTTTTGACAATTTTAATTTGGCATTCATTTTTAAAGCTGTGCTGTGAAAATGCTAATTTTTCTTTTACTTTTAAATGTCTCTTTACATTGACATACCTTGAATATTAAGTATTTTCAACTTGACAAGTTTAGTTAATTGTTACATTTCTGAAAGTAAAGTGGACTTACTTTAAGTTTTCAAAACCAAAGTGTTCATGTTCATTCCACATAATTTGGCATATTTTCTTATTCATCCAAATAAATAGTTCTTTCATTTCAACTGTTGTTTTATTTCAAATGTTTTAGTCATGTTCTGGTTGATGCAAGTTGAAATATTTTAGTTTGTAAGTAAAACAACTTCAAATACATCTACTGTACTGATGCTACTGGACACATCTTCAGTGATGTTTCTGGACTCATTGAGTGTTTCGGGTCTTTCAACATCATACACCCTCATCCAGGCGAGCCAGCTGTGGTTGATCAGACCACAGCTTGTGTCCAGTTGGCAAATCTAGCTACCCTTCCTCCATGGATCTCCTCTCTTTAGCCACAGCCGTCTTGAGGCTTTCTCTGCTGCTTCGATGGTGTTGCGGATGGCTCTTCTCCTCCTCAACCCATCTATACCTAACAAACTGAAGGCTCTGGCCAGGGATCAGGCTATAAAGCCCCTGCATCCTACCTCTATTAACTCTCCATCCGGCTTGTCTGCACTCGCTGACCAGTCCCTCGTACTTGGTAAGCTTCCGCTCAAAGACCTCTTCCAAGCGGTCTTCCCAGAGGACTGTGAGCTCCAACAGAACTACTTGTTTGGTGGACTCCGACAAGAGTACGATGTTGGGTCTTAAGGTGGTGATCACAACGTGGTTGGGGAACTTGAGTTGCTGCTCCAAGTTCACCAACAGTTGCCAGTCCCTCGCAGTGGCCAAGATACCTGCAGATGTTTTTCCGGCTGGTTTTGGCAGCTCTCCAGCTCTGTCAAAGGCAATGGCTTGCTTGGAGAGTCAGAAGCGCTTTGCCCACTCAACTCCTGTAGCAATGGTTTCCACAATGGCCTTCAGTACCTGGTCATGCCTCCACCTGTACCTTCCCTCTCCCAGTGCCTTTGAGCAGCAACTAAAAATGTGCTCTAGGGTTCCACACTTAGAGCACAGTGAGCATGCTGGAGACTCAACTTTGTCCCATATGTGAAGGTTTGATGGACTGGGAAGCACATCATATACCGCTTGAATGAGAAAACTGATCCGCTGTGGCTCTGCCTTTCATAGCTCTGCCCATGTCACTTTCCTCTAGATCCCATTCTCCCATCATGTCCAGGCACTCTGTTGCCTCATTCCTACTGTCCTGCAGGTTCTCTCTTCCTCAACCACTGCTCTCACCTCCTCCTGGACTAGGCAGTGCTTATCCTTCCCTTTGATGGTGTCAATGTGGGGAGTTGAAAAGGAACCCAGTCCAGCCCTGCCTCTTGTTACCACCCCCACCAGCCTCTTGTGGTGTAATCTTTCCTCTGCTTGTTGAACAGCCTCCTCAGTCTTCCACCTCGGACCAGTCCTCACTTCAATACCAGCTTTTGCTACTTTTGGGTCACTAGAGTCTCTATATAGCAACACTTCCCTTGCTTTTGTAACCTTTAAATCTTCTTCCAAGGACTTAAGCGGCAGTTGCAGTTTGTTGCGGTGCCCATAGAGTGCGATGCAACTTAGACTCTTTTTTGGAAGCCCCAGCCATCTTCTGAGGTGGCTACTGACCTTCCTCTCTAAGGTTTCCATGGTCGAGACTGGCACTTCATAGGCGAGTAGTGGCCACAGGATTCTGAGAAGAATGCCATGTTGGTACAGCCAAGCTTTGAACTTCCCTTGCATTCCAGACTGATCCACTGTCTTTAGCCATCTGTCCAGCTCAGTCCAGGTTGACTGGATGGGTGCGGAGTCCCTCAAGGTGCTGTCAAACACCTTGCCTAAGCACTTGACAGACTACACTAAACTGGAAATTATCATCCACCTTTCCTCTTCTCAGCACCATTGATCTTGACTTGGCTGGTTTAAAATGCATCCGTGCCCACTCCATTAGTTTTTCGAGACCCTTAACAATCCACCAGCAGTCTGGGACTGATTCTGTGGTGACCGTGAGGTCATCCATAAATTCTGTGATCGGTGGCTGGCGTAGAGCTGACTCCGTCTTGGGCCTTCTGCACTCTGGTTCAGCAGACTTTCTGAGCATATTCATGGCCAGGGAGAACAGAACTACAGAGATGGTGCATCCTGAAATTATTGTAGTAATCAGCGATGAGGTCTCTGACTCTGCACGGGACATGATGTTTTGTGAGGGTGAGCTGCACTAGCTTGTGTGGTATTGAGCTATATGCAATAGCCAGATTGAGCCACAGCACTGTCAGATTGCCCTTGTTCTCTCTAGCCTCTCTGATGAGCTGTGTTACCACTCCTGTGTGTTCCAAACACCCAGCCATTCCTGCAATTCCACCCATCTGGACTGATGTGTCAATAAACTTATTCTTTGATAGGAAGGTGCTCAGCGTGTTGGAGACTGCACCGAAGAAGATCTTAGCTTCAATACACAACAGGGAGATAATGCGGAACTGGTCTATCTTCTTGGAGTTCTCCTCCTTCGGAATCCAGACCCTTTCCGCAACTCTCCACTGTTCAGGGATCCTGCCCCTCTTCCAGATAACACGCAGGATTTTCCAAAGGCGCAGCAGGAGTTTAGGACAGTTCTTGTACACTTTGTACGAAGTGCCGCTTGGTCCTGGAGCGGAACTAGCTCGCGCTTTCCTGACAACCTCTCGAACCTCCTTCAGCTGCAGCTCTGACATGTGGAATTGCACACTTGGCCCAGGAGGGTTTATCAGAGTGCTGCACTCCCCCAACTCTTGCTCTCTTACTGGGTCGCTGTATGTTTCCTTCAGGTGGTGATCAATCTCCTCCTAAGAGCAGACCAGCTTGCCGTTACGCTTCTGTCCTAGCAGCTCCTTAGTGAACTTAAAGGGGTTGGCAATGAATGCGGCTCTCTTTCGGGCTCTTTCACGACAGCACCTCCGATGCCACTCTGCCCGATGGAGGATCCTGATCTTCTTTCGCAGGATGCTCATCAAATGTGCTAGGCCAATGCGATCCTCCTTCCCTGCCTGCCTGTATTGTTGCTTCAGGGTCTTCATCTCCTGTCTGATGTTATGGATTCTCACCTCGCGTTGGTTATTTGAGTGAGATCCTCTGGAGCCTCCTTCACACTGTTAAAAATCGCTGTAAAAAAACGGCCAAATTTCGACAGTAACATACTGTTTTTCATTAAAACAGTGCATTCTGGGTAATATTCATCATTTTCGAGAAGGTAGCCTGCTGCTATATATCGTAAATTAACAACGTTCAAAGTCGACACTCAGCGGCTGTGTTTCAAATCACACCCTACACCCTCATTCAGTATTCCCTACATGAGTTTACTAATATAGTCCACCTGACAGAGAGAATGAAAACTAATGAGTGAATTCAGACACTGATCAACAGCTGCTGTTAACGAGTAGAATCACTGAAGAAAAAAGAAACAAGACACACACAAGAACTACAACTGACTTCAGCCACAGCCTTAGATGAAATCAACTGAAGATTTACCAACTTCACTCATTACTAACCAGACTGACTTTATTTCTATCAGATCAGAGATCAGAGATCGAAAGATCTTACTGAGAATTACAGAGATTTAGATGATAATGTTACTGTTTCGGTTGATGTTACCATTGTGGAGATCAGTGTTTACTTTAGTTGGTCTCCTGACCCTTGACTTTTGCACTTTACATTTTGTTTCATTGCTGTATTTGTATCTACATGATACATCTGTTACAGCAATATTAATTTTGTTAGTCAAGTGATTATGGCTGTTTCTGTCAGGCATGATCTATTAGACTGACTTAAAGTGTTGCTATAGTAATGAAATATTAATTTGGTGTTGAAATATTTGAGTGAATGACACAATTTTTTTTTGTTTCTTAAATTTTGTAAGATTGAAAAGTAGTGTGATAACCAGTATTTATGGATTTATTGACTAGTTTTAGTTAAAAAATATTTCGGGCAGCAGTCTCCACAACACTCAAAGAGAGAAATCAACAATCAGCATATTAATCTCAACAATGGTGACAATCAAAAGGTTCATGATGCAATGCATGCTGGGTACCAGCACAGGATAAAACTCATCCATGATTCCCAGCATGCATTGCGGCATGAATAAATTATGCCCCTGAATTGTTCACTTATTTTCTTGAATTCTTATATGCTTATAATTTGGCATTTGTTTTAAGTTTTAGTAGCATGTATTGTGATGTTCAGAACTGATATGTTTATTTATTTTGTGGATTGTCACCATTGTTGTGATTCATACGCTGATTCTTGATGTTTCTGTCTAAATTTCAGCAAAGGTTTTTTTTATTATGAGTGAAATTTTCTTAACAGTCTTTCATAACTTATGGCTCAGCAGTGTTCCTTCTTATGCTGTAGTACCAATATTCAATAAGAGAAGAGACACGGGATTAGATCAGAAATAATAGTATTTGTTCTTGTCAATCTATAAACAACAATTTCAGATTTTTTCTCTTCTGTGTACTTTTGTTTTGCTATAACAGGTTCCAATGGCGCATTGTTACAGCATATAAAAAAAAAAAAAACCTTAGTTGTTGAAAAGTCACGTTCAAGAGCCCAACTAAAGTAAACACTGATCTCCATCATGGTAGTGAAAAAAAACACCTAAACCTATTTAACTCTCCATAAGTTCTTCTGTAGACATCTGACAGAAATAAAGTCAGTCTGGTTAGTAATGTGAATCTGGTGAAGCTGTTTTAGTAGTTGTTTAATCAGATCTTGAGAGATTTGATGTATTCTTTTATTCAGTTGATTTCATCTAAGGCTGTGGTTGAAGTAATTTGTAGTTCTTGTGTTTCTCTTTCCTTCAGTGATTCTGCAGGTGTTTATCACTAATGATCAATCATCAATTAATCACTGAATTATCTCATTAACTTCACTAATTCAGTGTTACTCAAGCACTCTGTAGTGTGCACACATTATAAGTGTTCATTTAAAACTGAGGATTTTCTTGTGGGGTTTAAAGGGTTAAAGATTTAAGATGAAGAAAAAACAGCATGAAACATAATTTAACAGTAATAAACTGTAATTAATTTACAGGAAACAAACTGTAGAAAAACAGTTATTTACTGGCACCCCTGCTGCCAGTAAATAACTGTTTTTCTACTGTTACTTGCCGTAAATTAATGGTTGCCAGCAAAAAAAGTGTTTTTCTACAGTTTGTTGCCGTTAAGTCAAGGAAAAACAGTAATATACTGTAAAATGTAAACGTCAGATTTACCAAATGAAAAAAAAGTTAATTTAACTAAAATAATTGTGAACATCCATAGAAAAAAAAATTAGGCAAAGTCATACACTGATAATGAGAGTAAATACTGAACTTGACTGTATTAATGTGTGTTTGCACAAGAGAGATCGTTTAGTTTAATGTAGTTTTGTTGTTCACCATTGTGCTGGAGAGTAGAGCCTGTGCTTCAGTCAATGATGAGCCACAAATTCTGATCTTCTGCTGCTTTATATAAAGGCAGTAAATGTGGAGTCGCTGATACAGTGATGATCTCTGTGTTAAGTACTTCAGCACATACATGTGCGGTGTAGATGACAATGAGCTGCAGTGATTTGAGTAAAAGTCATGTATTTAGTTACTTTATTACTGCACATTTAGTGTTTGCATCGTTATATTAAGAACTATTCCTTCTCAGTGGACTCAAATGAAATAAGTTCATAGTACTAACATCGTAGGAATGCTAGTTTTAAAAACTAGAACTGTTTGAAGCAGTGGGAGTGGAGTTAATTTCCATGGTAGAATTTACGGTAAAATACTGTTAAAAAATAAGAGTGGTAAATTAATGGTTAAGAGCTGTAAATTAACAGTACTTTACTGGCGCCCCTGCTGCCAGAAAATTACTGTTATTTAACGGCAAAATTTTTTACAGTGCATTCACCTCTTCACCGAACCATTCGGATGCAATGCTGATGATGATCATTGTCATGGCTTGCAGTTTCCTGTCAACTTCTCCCCTTGTGGTGGTCCCCAGGATTTGATCGACATCACTATCAAACTGGTTCCACAATGAGGTCATGTTAGATGCGGGCCACTTGATAGGCCTCCTCTCAGACTTGATGCTAGAGGGAGTCATTTGCAACACTTGGAGGTTCCGGGCACTGAGGGGTGACTCTGGGCCTGGCTCCTCCTGCGTCTCACCAGGTTGAACACCTGTGCGTTGTGTTGGTCCTGTCTCCACCAGACACTTCATCCTCCCTTTGTGGATCTTTAGGCCTTGCTTATTCTTGCAGATTTTGCCACATATACACTGCTTTCTCATAGTCATTTGTCCATTGCCTTGTTCTAATACCGTTATATCCATCCAGTTGGGGTGCTCCTCCCCCACTCTCGGGCACCCCTGGGGGTATTTTTCCATTAGGTTCATCGTAGCTTGTTGTGGGAGTCCCCCTCACAGAAGACACAAAATTAGGTTGCCAGCCCATTCTGCCCCAATTGCTGTCTTTCCGAGCTGTCACCGACTCTCCGGTTGTCACCATGCGTTTCATGGTTGTCATCCAGCCTTTCCTGGTTGTCACTGATTGAATCAGATTAAAGCTGTGCAAATACATCTACTGATGCTACTGGACACATCTTCAGTGATGTTCCTGGACTCATCGAGTCAGTATAAAATAACCCAAATGAATATTAAGTTTGGTATTTCACTTTTCCTTACCTTTTATAAATTTATTTATATATATATATATATATATATATATACTATATAAACTAATATAAACTTTATACTTAGAATTCTAAGTAAATACAGCCTGAGTCAATATAAAAAGAAAACTAACAAATACAAAACAAATATTAAGCAAGTAAAATAATAATAATATATATAGAGAAACATCACAACTGTTAAATAGCCTATATGTCAGTTTATTGCAAGTTCCCAAAAATATAGAAACACAGGATGCAGCATTGCATATGAGCTGCAGTCTTCTGTTTGTGAAAGAGTTGCTTCATGCATCTTAACAAATCTGTTTAATCGAAATGCTTGTAAAATTAATGAAGAGGCTTGCTTTAAACATTGCTACAACAACAAGGTGGCTTTGTCTATATTTCAGGCCTTTTTGCTTTTACTAAAACTGGGTTAGAATAAAAAAATCTACAAACGAGAAAAATTCCCTTAACTTGTTTACAATAGCAGTAGAAGTTTTTTTCCCCATTTTTAGACTGCTTTAACTTGTACAAAACGCTATACAAATAAACATGAATTGGAGCAACATTGTATTTGCCTGTTTGCTTTATTTTTGGCATTGGTGTGAATACAGCGAATTCTCATTTTAAAAATTATTTATATCAGATCTTTTTGTGATCAATAACGGTCGTGTGTTCCACAGTAAGTGTTGTTCCGACGCTGATTGAACAGAAACGAGTTTTTAACGGTCTGCTGTTGCTGTAGCGGCTTAGGCGCTGTCCGAGGTACTGATCGCTCGCTCATCAACTGTGACACGTGCGTGGAACCTTCAGAGGTATGTTCCAAAATACAAACATTCTTCATATATGCACAGTAAATTACCGAGTGTTAAATTAACACTGCTCGGAGCATATGTGGTTCCACTATAAAAGAGTGTGAAAGTAACGCTGAAGCAGTGTTTAATTTAATGAGATAATTAAGTGATAAGTGCTGATTGAGCATTAGTGATGAACAGCTGCTGTTAACAAACAGAATCACTGAAAAAAAGAGAAACACAAGAACTACTACAACTGACTTAAGACACAGCCTTAGATAAAATCAGCTGAATTAAAAGACATTATATCTCTCAAGATCTCAGCAGAAGATGATTAATCATATCCACAAACAGCATCATCAGCTTCATGCATTACTGACCAGTTAGACTTTCTAAAACAGAAGTTCTTTCCTGAGAATTTATGTGTATTTTTTTTCTGTTTTTTTCAACGTACCATTTTTGTGAATAGTGTTTGCTTTAGTTGACTTTTGTAAATATGAGTTTCTCTTTGGCTGGCTCAATTGTGTGTAATAGACGTATGGGATGACAAGGAATTTATGATAAAGTCATGTCTCTGAATCCATTTTATCTATAACCGTAGCGCTTTTATGATTTCTATGTTGTTACAGACATTAGATAACAATGTGAGGAAACACTTCTCAAACAACTTTAATAAATATGGCTCGTAAAGTGGCTTTGATTCTGGCGCTCATAGACATGAAGAATCAGCTCATGAATCTCAGCAATGGTGACAAATATTCAGATAATTTTTATGTGATTTTTGAATGTAGCAAATCAAGACAGTAAAAAAAAGTCACAAAAGATAAAAATAAAATAAATGAGTAAAAATAAAATAGTAAGAAAAACGCAGCTGTATTATTCAGTGAACCTGGATACAGCATGATAGTTATGTCACTACCAAATAAATAGTCAATATAACCTGAAATCATTTTTTTCTTATCATAACCAATATGTTTCATAAACACAATTACAGCAATAAAAAAATAAAAAAACTATTGTTAAAAACAAAACAAGGGTCAAAAGCCCAACTAAAGCAAACGCT
Source organism: Carassius auratus (assembly GCF_003368295.1). Classification (NCBI taxonomy): domain Eukaryota; kingdom Metazoa; phylum Chordata; class Actinopteri; order Cypriniformes; family Cyprinidae; genus Carassius; species Carassius auratus. Next base: position 321,285 of record NW_020524398.1, read on the forward strand.
TATCTCAACAAAGGTGACTTCAAATTGTGTTATTTTCAATAAACATTAACATCTAAATCTCTGTTAATTCTTAAAAAGACATTTTTAGATGCATGACAAACAAAAATTCAAACTGGTTAGTAATGTGTGAAGTCTTGAGAGATTTTATGTCTCCTTTTATTTTAGTTGATTTCATCTAAGATGTAAGATGTCTTTGCATTGTGAAAGCAGCCTTACAGTTAACCACATTCACTCGTTTTATTTGAATTATAATATAAGGTATACGATTAACAGTGAATGATCAATTATTAAATCCTCCTGATTTTTGCTTATTACTCTATATTTGTGTGAAATAGCTGGGCTATTTGTTGAATGAGTGTTGATGACTGTTTTAGAGGAAGTCAACGCTGTTAAGAAGCCAGTTCTCACGTGTGCATGTTGTACTTTTCTCATGACTCTTATAAAACCAGCATATAACCGTAAAAAGAAAGAAGAAGAGGAAGTAGAGCTATTTTCTGCAGTGCCATGTGAATGTCACACTGACTTGTGTTTCCATAATTTTTCAGTGAACTTGCATGTAAAAAACCTCTTCAGTTCAGCTCCCATCTGTCTGATTGAATGCATCAGTGCAGATGTGATGAGGTTTAATTGACTCATCAGGGTCGACTGAGTATCTTCTAGTGTCCTGTGACAAGAAGTGTCTTAAACTCAGATAGAGGAAGTGAGGAGAGACAGGATGTCTGATAATAGGATGTCTGAAAATAATTGCATACAGTACCTCAACTGTCATTGTTATATGACAATTCAGTCCCTGCAGATCAAGGCAAGGTAGGGAAAACTATATTTTCACAATGTAAATACATATTTTTATACAGTTTTTATATAGTTAGATTATTAAATATTACATTTAAATAAGCAAATACACTTAAGTCTGCTGCACATCAGTGTCATTTTAACACTCTTCCCAATGTTTTCCAGAATGTTCAGCCGAATCTCTTTGATTTCTCTGATCATGATTCCCGGTGAGTCTCAAAATCTTATTTTCATGCATATGAAGAAATCCATGACTGTCGTTGAGTATGATTGTCTGTATAGTGTGTTAAATTACTTTGATGTTTACGGTGGAAAAGTATTGTGGTTTTTCAGTTCTGCAAAACGAACACAGACACCCTCACTGTGTATTATGCCTATAGTGATTGATCAAATTAAAGACTTCCAGGAAAAACTGGCTAGTGCTGTCCTTTTTTTGTTATTGATTTGGTGGCATATTAGAAAGACATACAGAGAGCAGAACTATGACTGAGATGTTGATGCTATTATACTTTGTATTCTGTCTGGTTACAATGAGAAAAACTGAAGAGTTAAGATATATTTAACAAAAACTATAAACACAATCACAGCAGACATTGAGGTAAAGTTGAGCACATCTTACTTTAGATCTACTGTCTTGTTGAGAAAAGTAAAAACACAATTACACAGAATGGAATAATTTTCCTGTATTTGTCTGTGTCATATTTTCCAGTGATCTGCAGCCAGGACTGGCAGGTTCAGTACTCGAGTATGATGAAATGTGCCCTAAAGGGTTCAACAACAATTTTATCAGGCAGTTATAAACACCCAAATCATCTCACAGTGATAGAGACATTCTGGATTGTAAACCCAGTTAAAGGCGAAGAAACCATCAATCTGATGGATCATCCAGATTACAAAGGCAGAGTTCAGTATTTCCAGGATAAAGACGGAATATTCTTTCTCAGTCTCAGTAATGTGACACATAAGGATGAAGTAATTTACTGCCTCAGAATCGTGGCAAAAGAAGACAAATATCTGTTTTTTCCTGGGATTGATCTTAAAGTGACCGGTACAGTCAAACTAATATTACACTCTTTCACACACACACACACACACACACAAACACACACACACACACACACACACAAACAAACACACACATATATATTTATATACTGTATATAAACATTTATAAATATATTATCCATGATTTCAGAGCTCACAGTGGAGATTCCTGAAGAGGCCGTAGAGGGAAAATCATCGGTTTTATTTTGTAAAACCACCTGTCACCTCTCAGATAAAACAAACTTCACCTGGTATAAAAACAGCAAGCGTTTATCAGAGTCGAATGTCTCAGACCAGCTGTTGCTGCCGTCGGTGAGCACTGATGATACGGGAAACTACAGCTGTGCAGTGACAGATCAGAAACACCTGTCGTCTCCTGCCGTCACTCTCAGCGTCAGATGTACGTCGAGACATGATCTTCATTAGCAGCAGTCAGTCCAGACTGATCAAAAGATGCACTGTGAGACGTAATGTTTGAATTTTTCAGATCCTCCAAAGAGTGTCTCAGTGTCCATCAGTCCGTCTGAAATAGTGGAGGGAGATTCAGTGACTCTGATCTGCAGCAGTGACTCAAACCCTCCTGCTCTGAACTTCAGCTGGTTTAAGGAGAATCAAAGCTCAGCTGTTGGATCTGGACAGAGTTTCATCATCTCCAGCTTTAACTCCAGACACAGCGGACGCTACTATTGTGAGACTCAGAATAAATATGGATCTCAGAGATCAGCGTCTGTTTCTTTAACATCTGCAGGTATTAATATGATACTGTAGGCTCTTTCTGAGCTCTGCTTTTGTCATGAGCATCATGTGAAATGATATTTCTCTTCACTCAGGTGGCCAGAAAGCCGTTCTGTATGCAGCTGCTGCAATCGGGGCAATGCTCATCTGCATCTGTATCATTATTGTAGTAAAAAAAAACATCAGGTAAGAAAAAACTGCTGTCATTTTTTTTCTTTTTGCAGTGGAAAAACCTGAAAAACACCATAAAACATCATGAAGGTAGTTTATGTGACTCGTATGCTATAACCAGATATTTAACTCATTCAACATGTAGAATACAATCTCATTCTTCATCTTGCATTTTGAACAATAACATATAACACCATTTTCTTTAGGTCCCTCCCTCTAAGCATTCATATGAATAGTTTGATCATATTTTTGTAGTTGTTGTTTTACAACAAAGTTACTATTTTAGGCTTTCTACCAAACTTCACATTTAGGTCAATCTGCTACTTGCTGTTTCTTTGTAACTGTTTGTAAAGTGAACTAGAAATGTCTGCATGAAAATTGTTTCTACACCACATCAGTTTCTGTGTAATCTTTGCTTTCTATGACACGGATACGGTATGTTTCATTTTTCTTCTCTCCGGCAGGAAAACAGGAGATGCTGGTGGCCAAAGTGGTGTTTCAAAACAGGCAAGTCCAGAACAGCATCTATTCCAGCACATTATCATGTAATTGAGATCACAGTGGAATCATCCGGAGTGTGTGTGTGTATTCAGGAAGAAAACAACAGCACAGCCGTGACTGATCAGACCAGCGCAAAACCTCCTAAACCAGCCGATCTGAATGAGTCAGTGTACGCCAGCATCACTCACAGCAGACCCAGAGAACAGCAGAGAGATGGAGATGAAGACGAGGTTCAGTACGCCACCGTCCAGCACCACAGAAACACCACTGCAGAGGACAGATGTCAGAATGGAAACAGTGTTTCTGCCAGGTGAGACTCCTTCATATAGCTTCACTATGGTTTAAGATGCAAACAAACACAAACTCTCCAGCTTTCTTAAGAAAATGAGGCAGAGCTAGCTTAGAGGAACAAGGATTTATGGGTGCACAACATTCATCTGGTTCATCTTGTTTTGTCTTTTTTTATTCTTATTGAACAGATCAAATACTGAAAAGGCGGATGATTCCGATGTGATCTACAGTAGCATCAAATCTTCATGAAGAACCGGAGCGTCTGGTCACATCACTGAACATGCTCCTACATTTGCATACACTGAAGTCGGCATGAAATAGAAGTTGTGACTGAAAAGCAATTCTGCTTAACAAACAAGACTTTATTTTATACATCAAATAGGCCTACATTTGGACGGATCGATCACAGTAAGATGCATTAAGAAAATAAACAGGGTGAATTACATTTTTTACTTTTTGTTGAAATGTGGCCATGTGAAGTGACTTTAAATACACAACACTTGTGTGAGAAACAGGACATGAAACTATAAAAGCTGTGAGCAAACATATGAAAAACTTCCATTTCTGAATGGAGGAGAGGTTTCGTTACGCTGAATAAATGGCTTTTGTGAGGAGACAAGCTTAACATTTTCTTGTCGGCTAATCTTTGCCATTAAATGTTTGTTTTTCTCAAATATTTTAACACAAGCCTTTAAAAATAGTGAATCGGCTGCTGTATTTATTTGCCTTTAAAGGATGCATTTGTTTGTTTATGTTAATACTACTGTATATTTAGAAGAGTTAAATGTGTAGAAAGAATTGAGTAAACAATAAAATAATGTATATTGTGTGTTTGGTGAATGGTGGTTTGATCAATATTGTTTATCCTGTACATAATTACGAGTGAAACTCTTTAAACCAGTGCTTCTCAATCAGAGACCTCAGAGATCCTCCAGGCCTGTGGTAAGTGTGCAGTCGGGTCAAAGGTGGCTGCTTTAGTGCTGTTTTTGCACCCCACTCGGGTGCTGGATGCTATCGCAACTTGGGGCTGAAAAATCAGAAAAATCACAGTTCAGTCATAAATGAAATTATATTAAATTACTATGGATACCATTACAGGCAAAACTGAGGCAGCAACCAGCTATGTTAATGATTTTGACACCTGAAGTAAACATTGTCAAAAGTTATCAACCAATCACATTTGTAATTACTATATATATATATATAAATTCTGATTTAAGACAGAACTATTTAGATATGGGTCAGTTGCACTATTCCCCATGTAGTGAAATGTTCATATTTGCAATAACATTATTACATTATATTCTATGGGTTTAATGCATTTGCAGACAATGTAATTACATATATCTCTCATATCACTGTAGCCACTGAAGTTCCATTGATTGTATAGCTAATATTAAGTGTATTTTCATGAAGAAAAAAAAACTGAACCGAAACCAAACACTGAATTAAAAATAAATAATAATAAGAATGAAACAGCGATGCTATTAGAACATTTATTGTTATATCTAGCATCATTTACATCTATATTTACATTTGTTATTGATTTGAGGAGTTGTTAATTATTATTGCCATCATACCAAGAAATAATTGCTATGATTTTAAATTCAGTTAAGCTAACTATCTGACACATTATGACATAACATTGATGTTTTATTTAAAGTCTTTTAAAGTTTTTAGATAAATTGCTCAGAGACCAACCAGTTGGACAGAGGTTATGTGCAAATCATCCAAGCACCCAATTCCTGGCCATTTCTATTTCATTAACATTGCTAAATATTAAACTTAAAAAAATTAAATATTAAACTGGAAAGAAATTAAAGATCCATCTTTGATTGTTAAAATAATTCAAGCAGGAATCGATTTTCCACTTCACGCGAAAGTGTAACAACCTACACCTAGATACAAGTTAACACCTGATGATATTTCTTCTGGGCTATTGAATTACAACAAATGTGTTTTAGAAACACACACGGTTATAACAGCCAGAGAAAAGACTAAAACAGAAGTCAAGGGTCAAGAGCCCAACTAAAGCAAACACTGATCTCTAACATGGTTACTTCAAATGAAACAATAAATCAACATCTAAAACTTAGTTCATTCTCAATAAGATCTTCTGTAGACGTCTGACAGAAATAAAGGTCTGGTTATTAATAAGTGGAGCTGGTGATGCTGTTTGTGGGGTTGTTTAATCAGATCTTGAGAGATTTCATGTATTTTATTTCAGTTGATTTCATCTAAGGCTGTGTCTGAAGTCAGTTGTAGTAGTTCTTGTGTTTCTCTTTTCTTCAGTGATTCTGTTTGTTAACAGCAGCTGTTCATCACTAATTCACAATCAGCACTTAGTTAATCACTTAATCACTTAAATGCAAAGTTTTAAAACTTACATGGTTTAAATCAAGGCAATCTGTTTACTCAAACGGATTGAGTTAAGTTTACTCATCAGGTTTTACAGTGCTATTTCTTTTGTCTGTTTTCTTAATTGCAGAATATTTATCATGTGCATCCAGTCCTTCGTGCTGTCTTTGCTGTAAACTGGTTTAAAGGGACAGAAGTGAGAGACTTATTTACCCTCATTTGATAAAACTGTTTTGAAAAAAAATTATTTTACATTTAGAAATTTCTAGAATATCTGTTTCGGGTTTTTTATTAGTGTAAAAACTTTTCCAAAATAAAAAAGTAAGTAAGTGAAATTTTCACTTATTTTTCACAAGATCTTGATGTGTTCCTGTAGCTCAGTGGTAGAACATTGCATTAGCGAGTGCAAGTTTGGGGGTTCGATTCCCTGGGAACACATGATAGGTGAAAATTGTTAGCCTGAATGCACTGTAAGGTGCTTTGGATAAAAGTGTCTGCTAAATACATTAACTTAATATTATTTAATTAAAATATACTTATTCGTTTTTTTTTTTACTTAACTTAGTTAAGTAGATTTACTTAATTTCCAAATGTGTTAAATTTACTTGAAAAATGCTTGTGCAAAAACTTGCCAAATAAAAATTAAGTAAATTTACTTATTGCTTTTTTCAATGTATTAAATGTGTGTTTTAGTGCCACTCTCGGGACATTTCACTTTGAAACTGCTGTGAAACGTAATAACAGTGTTGCAGAAATGTTTGTAGAGGCATGTATTTCCAATTAACCTGGGTTGCATAAAATTGGTCAAAATGAAAAAAGATACTTTATATACATTGGTTCAACACACCTAATTTTCTAATGTAAACTACTGTCTACTGTAATCTGTGTTTCAGGGGTTGATGGTCAGCAGTATCTGACAGTGAATTATAGTCCTTCATATGTTTGTGCATTAAAGGGGTCAACAGTGAAATTGTCCTGTGTTTTAAACTATCCTCATGATCATGAGCTCAAAACAGCTTTCTGGACCAAACCTGCTGTAACTGATGGAGATCCACCGAACCTGTGTTTAGACCCAGAAAACAGAGGAAGAGTTCAGTGTGAGAGTGAAGATAAAGACACTCACAGTATCACTTTGACAAGTGTAACAGAAGCAGATAAACACATCTACTACTGCAGATTCACTACAAACACTGAGAATGGAAGATGGACAGGGATTCCTGGAGCTCAGCTGGACGTCACAGGTAGAGCTAGTGAACTCTCACAAATACACCACAGACCCTCCCCCACCAGTTTATCAGGAAGTTACGATTTTGTTCTCTTTGACTCATTGGATGAAAACGCTGCTTGTTTGCAAATGTTTTGTGATATTCCAATTTTGCACATAAGTTAATTTGCAACTTTTGATGGAAACCCAGCTACAGTCACTTGAGATTAGGAGAAATTAAAGAAAGAGATAATGCTAGATTCCCTGTTCATTCAAAGAGTATAGAAGGTTTCTATACTCTTTGGTTCATTTTGGCCCAAAGATATTGTTTTTGAAACAAAAGTTGGCTGTAAATCTGCTTTGAAATATTATGTTGTGAAAAGTGCTATACATATAAACAATAACTGAACTGCTATTAAATGGACAATCACAAGCAGAACATTTGTAAATGGCTTTAGACCAACAGCAGAGTGATAGATAATGTGTTCGACCTGAAGCAGGGCTATAGATGTCGATCAACGAGAGCAGCCGCTTGCAGTCGAAGGCGGAGTTAAAAATGGAGCCGTCAATCCGGTCACTTTCTGCTCCCGTTAGTAATGCTCACACAGTGTTTGCATAGTTGATCGCAGATTAAGTTAGTTAAATGCAATTTTTTGTCATATACACAGATGTTTCAGAAACATCATGAGAAACATAGCTTTTTATATACTGCTTAATACAGTTATTACTTTAAATACTAATACAGTGGGGTATATATGCTTTTATCAGTGCTGTATGATAAACTTGACTCAATACAACAGTACGACTACAGTGAAATAGTATTTTACCATTCTAAAAACACAGATTTGTTGCCATTATTGGAACTGAAAAGGTTTGTCTAACCCGAAGAACACGTGATCGTTCTTATGTGGTGAATCTGGCCAATCGTGAAGCAGCTGTCGTCATCAGCGCTCCTGCAGTCGCTCTGGAGAAACTGCAGCGGCTGAATCAACCGGCTGCTCTCGAAACACTCTCGCACCAGCATGCAACACTCTAAGTCAGACTGCGATCGGTTTGGGCAGTGCTGCATGAAGTCGAACTAATGACTGAATTTTCATTTTTAAGTTGACTGTCACTTTAAACTGATGAATCAGTGAGTTGTTGTTGTCAGATCTGCAGGTGGAGACAGAGCAGAGTGTGAAAGAGACAGATTCAGTCACTCTGACATGTAAAAGCAGCTGCTCTCTGCCTCAACAAACAACATTCATCTGGTTCAGAAACACACAGAGATTAACTACAGGAATCATCACAAAGAATCAGCTTCAGCTGCAGTCAGTCAGTCTTCATGATTCAGGAAACTATCAGTGTGCTGTTTCAGGAGAGGAACATCTGAAGTCTCCACCTGTTTATCTTAAAGTAAGATGTGAGTACAAACTGATTCAATAACATTAGTGAATTATTCACACCTTTTAATTTTTATATTTCATTTGAATTCAGTTTGTAAAGTTAGACATCAGCTGAAATCTAAAAGAAAATGAAATGTGTGTTTGAAAGCCTAATTATATTTCTAATTTCTGTGTTTTGTGTTTCAGCGGGTGATGGTCAGCAGGATTGGGGAGTGAATTACAGTTCTTCATATGTTTGTGCATTAAAGGGGTCAACAGTGAAACTGTCCTGTGTTTTAAACTATCCTCATGATCATGAGCTCAAGACAGTCTTCTGGACCAAACCTGCTGTAGCTGTTACAGAAACCCCTGACCTGTGTTCAGACCTAGAAAAGAGAGGAAGAGTTCAGTGTGTCAGTGAATATAAAGACACTTACAGCATCACTTTGACAAGTGTAACAGAAGCAGATAAACACATCTACAACTGCAGATTCACCACAAACACTGAGGGTGGAAAATGGACGGGGATTCCTGGAGTTCAGCTGGACGTCACAGGTAGAGCCACAGACACAAATACACCACAGAAATATGTAAAACACATTATGGAGCATATAAAGCACAGATTGTGTCACCTGTTATTCTAGAAGCTCAAACAGTAGAGCATGGCACTAACGACAAAACCATTAGAGCAATTCCCAGGAAATACATTAAATAATAAAGTGTTTACCTTGAATCAGTGCAATTTACTTTGGAAAAAGCAAATGCTTAAATGTAAATATTGTATTTGTTACTATTTCATCTCCTTAAAGTTTCAATTGTTATAACATTAAAGCTATGTTGATGAAACTATAATGATGAATCAGTGAGTTGTTGTTGTCAGTTCTGCAGGTGGAGACAGAGCAGAGTGTGAAAGAGACAGATTCAGTCAATCTGACATGTAAAAGCAGCTGCTCTCTGCCTCAACAAACAACATTCATCTGGTTCAGAAACACACAGAGATTAACTACAGGAATCTTCACAAAGAATCAGCTTCAGCTGCAGTCAGTCAGTCTTCATGATTCAGGAAACTATCGGTGTGCTGTTTCAGGAGAGGAACATCTGAAGTCTCCACCTGTTTATCTTCAGGTAGGATGTGAGTACAAACTGATTCATTAACATTAGAGAAATATTTCACTGATTATTCAGAGATTTCCAGAATTTACTTCAGATTAGTTAAATTCATCCCATTAATTCTGAATAGATTAAATATTTTATTATTAGACATGATTTATATTTACTAATGTAATGAAATGAAAATGAAGGTGAATCAAGAATCTGTGTGTAGAGACCACTGATCTATAATATAGGACCGGATTGCTGATGACGTCATGAAGGTGAAGCCACAGCGCCTCTATATTGGTAATCCCTAGTGTGCGTAAACGTTCTATTGAATTAATAGGAATTTGTATGATTTTAATGAGAAAACATCAACTAACAAGTCAGCGTTTATAAATATGAAGTATCACTGTACATTATTACAATGCAAACACCCTAGACATGTAAACGGTTATTTTTTTTAATGTTGGGAATTACCCCTAATTATTAAAAAGTTACAGTACGTCCATTACAGTAGTGAACATCATGAACATGATAAACATCAGACGGACACGACCTCAACATATAAAACAAATGACAAAGTGCTTATTCTGAAATCTGAATTAATTCAGAGAAATAACTGACTATATAGCTACAGTACGGATTTAAAGACATAGCTTTATTTCCAAGACAGTAAGTTAAGCTTTTAATTTCATTATAGAGCAATATTAACAAAATAATTGTATTATTCATATATTAAAATCAATTTCTGATACTAATATGTTCATGTTTAATAATTTCTGATTCCTGAATAATTATGTTAATAAAGAAATAGGCTGTATTTTGTGTTTGATCAGTTAACTGTGTCATCAGTGCGCAGCAGACACACACACCTAAACAATTTAAATATATCGCTTATCCTGCCCCAAAAGACCATAAACACTGCAAATAACATATGAAGTAAAGATGAATTTATTACACATAACATAAAAATGAGTCCCGTTTGACTGATTTGCTTCAAATCGAGTTATTTTATGACAGCGGTTTGAATGTGACTCAATGGTGCTCTCTGCTGGTAGGGATTAGTATAACAGCGGATCGAACACTTCCGGTGGCTTCACTGTCTGTTGGCAGTTGTTTAGAACGCGATGAGCGATCCAGTCATATACTGTATATAGATCAGCGACAGAGACCCTCTTCATGGGTTTATAAATCAGTACATGTACCTTTCGAATCTCATCACTCAAATAAAATCTCCTTTAATATCTGCTTGTAGATATACTTTCAACAAATGTCAACAACCGATAAGAGAAGTTAAATAAGGTAATTATTCATCATTTACATTTCATCTAGATCCTCCAAAGAGTGTCTCAGTGTCCATCAGTCCGTCTGAAATAGTGGAGGGAGATTCAGTGACTCTGATCTGCAGCAGTGACTCAAACCCTCCTGCTCTGAACTTCAGCTGGTTTAAGGAGAATCAAAGCTCCTCTGTTGGATCTGGACAGAGTTTCATCATCTCCAGCTTTAACTCCAGTCACAGCGGACGCTACTATTGTGAGGCTCAGAATCAACATGGATCTCAGAGATCAGCGTCTGTTTCAGTCTCTGTTAAAGGTATTCATCATAAACAGACACTTTTTGAGTTTCATCTGTCTCTAGTGTGAAATGATCTTCATGAACATCTTGTTTCAGGGTTTCAGAGAGCTGCTCTGCACACAGTTACTGGGATTGTGGTGGGATGTGTAGTATTCATCTTCATCATCATCATTATTGTGCTCATGAGGTGAGTGAAGTTTGTCTGGTCACTAAATGTATGTCTATTCAGTTAATGTAAATCATCTGCAGACTTGATCTCCGATCTAGAGTAAATTAACTATTTTTGTTCATTAATTTGATCTATTGTAGCACAGTTTTAATAGTTTTCTCCTGTTTTCAGTAGAAAGAGGAAGAGAATCGGTGGAAGTGAAGATGTGAATCAAAAGCAGGCGAGTCAGCAAACACACATCTTCATCTACAACTGCAATATTTGATGATGCTAATGCACTGAAGTATGAATAAACTCCTGTGTCTGAAATCTTTCTCTACAGACGGCTGACTCGAGTGATGATACATACACAGCTCTGGATCCAGTGTCCAGAACATCTGCTGACATTTACAGCACGATCAGAGTCAGTGAAGGTCTCAAACACTCTTTACTCTCACATTCAGCAGAGTCATATAAACACAGTGTGTTCTGTTCATCTGTCTCTCACAGTCTGCTGACTCCAGAGCTCCTGATGACACCTACACGGCTCTCCAGCTTCAGTCCAGATCTTCTGAATATGAGACTCTAGCAGGAACTCATTAAACTCTCCTCACAGGATACTGCTCACATGGAAATACTCAGAAACTCATTCATATCATATCTGATGCTTATTTCATTATCAGTATCTTTCATAAACCGTCTTGAAGTAACTGTGTGTATACTGTAATGGAGCATATAACATTCTGCAGAATATGTTTTTCATCTTTCAAATGTATAGTGTACATTTCACATTTTCTTTATATTTCTGCTGCACTCACAAATACATTTTAACTTCTGTATTTCTTAAAGGTAACATCCCAATAATGTAGAAAGGCCTCAGTGTGACTTGTACAATGGCCTCAATCGTACAAGATGTAGACTAAAACGTAATACAGATCGTACAAGTTTAGAATTATGATGCTCACCGTGGAGGGTGTGCTAATACCCAGTGTCTTTCATGCAAATTATCATCTGTCCCCACAAGGTGCTAACTCTTGGCTAGGACTTGATAAAGCAAATTCATCAAACTCTAATTTAGTTCCTGTCTTCATTTGGGGGATGTTTGTCTTGGGCACTTAAGAAAATGTTGCAAGATTCTGTCCACACACTCCATATGTATTTTTCTGAAGTCAGATATGCATCTTTTACCCAGAGATGTATCTTTGAGAATCTTTGTCTTGTATTGATCTGATATCGCTGAATTGAATATGTAATTGGAATAAAACATATTTACCTGACTGATGATAAATTTTCAGTTTTGAGTGGATTCTGTTTGCTCTGAAATGATTGACTGTAGTAGATCACGGTGTATCCTCGCGTCAGGTATATTAAGGGTTCGGCTAACAGCTGACATTAGTTCAAGTGTACTTAGACTGCAAAGGCCAAAAAGGGAATTTCTGTTTAGGTCAACTGAATGTTGTTCGACTAGTCTAAATTTGGGTGGGCCTTGATGTTCAGTGGTCTTTGCAATATAAATATAACTGTCTTGCATTGACATTTACAGAAGACGCAGTTGCTCATTTTATGAACACATTTGCATAGAAACTGGAAGTTATTATAATCACTGACAGATAATCTTAACTTGTCTGACATGTTCCAAACTCAACATTTGTGTACTGTTGATGAAAGCCACTGTGAACAAGGTATGAGAGTTTTACACATTATTTAATAAGGAGCTTGTATATTTAAATTTCAATTAAAGGTATGTAAATATGTGAGGAATAAAGAAATGTCCATGTAGATGATAACACACATTTTTATTTACTTGACAATGTAAAACCAGACTCATACAGGATGAAATATCGTCTGATCGCTGTTGTTCATGAAGTGTCTATGGATCTCTGACACACATTATCAGATATAATAAAACACTTTAATAGAGCAACACATAAACCTTTGTTGGACAACAAATAAGTTACAAAAAAATAAATGATTTGACTGAGGACTGATGTGCATAACTTCACTAATATAGTCTGACAGTGATTGTTTTTGTCCTCTATACTGTACATAACTGTTGTTAAGAAATCTCATTAGTTATGGCTGTGAAGATTGCTGTGATGATGAAGGTCAGAATGACTCTTTCTCTTCCTCTCATCTTTCTGCTCATGATTTCTGGTGAGTCCCAGTTGTTACAGTGTCACTTTAAAATGTTTTCTGCAATAGCAAACATAAAATATCCCATGTACTCAAGCAGAACTATTAGGCAGCCTGATCATTTTAGCTGCAGAAATGCTCTCAATCTGTCAGTCACTTTGCATGTTAGTTGCTGGAATTAGGTTGGCTCACATGTCTCTAGAGGGCGGGGCTTCAAAGAGAGACAGTGTGTTTGAAATTAGTGGAAGTTTGCAAAAAAGACAAAATTTTGAAATAGCACAATGTTTATTGGGTTCTTAGTTTGACTTCATATTTTGGTCTGCATGTTGATGTGCTTTTTGCTCTGGATCATCATGATAATATGTGCATTTTCACAACACACTTTTTTCCTCATTTGCAGAACTTTTTAAACACTTCTCACTTCACAACAACTCATATTATTAACATGATCAAAAACTCAAGCTTCACTGCTGTTCTTCTGTTTGTTTGTATTGCAGGAGTTTTTGGAGAAAACTGGAATGTGATTTATGAAAGTACATCAGTATGTGCTCTTAATGGATCCACAGTAAACATGTCATGCTCATACACATACCCTCAGCAGTATAAACTGGCTGATACATTCTGGATGCTAGGTGTAGAGATCAAAAGTTTAAAAGAATATCCAGAGTATAAAGACAGGGTTGAATACATTGAAGACAGACAGAAACAAACTGCTGTTCTCAGACTTTACAACGTCTCTAAAAATGATGAAAGAGTTTATTTTTTTAAATTAGTAACTGATACTGAAGGACAAAAATGGATTGGTCAACCAGGAATTCAGCTTAAAGTTTCAGGTAATCCACTTGACTCCTTTATTTCTATTAATAATTTCATTTCTTGGTCGTGGTTAGATGGATGTGTTTCTCCAGCTCTTCAGGTAAAGGCACCACAGCTGGTGCTGGAGAAAGAAAGAGTTAATCTGACCTGTGAAAGCACATGCAGTCTGACAGACAGATTCATCTGGTACAAAAATGGACAGGCTTTAAAGATCCAGAACGAGACCCTCCAGCTTCAGTCCGAGCGCAGTGATTCTGGCCGTTACAGCTGCGCTGTCAGAGGACATGAAGACCTGCCGTCTCCTGCTGTCAGCATCAATGTCATGTGTGAGGAGATACTTTATATACTTTAAAAATTACATCAAACAATAATTCCTGAATATCATGTTGCTGTAGAAATCAAGCTCGAAAAACCATATCTGTCTGTCAGTCAAATATAACTGTACCTAAAACCTTCTGACTGCAAAATACATCACACATATTTTATTACAGAATAGATGTTTTTGTTCTTTTTAACTATTAGGTAATATTATGTGTATTACCTTCAGATATTAGACTTGTTACTGTGAGTCAGTCCACATATAAAGTAAAAAACTGCTAAAATTGCTTTCAGTTACAATAAAAATCTAATTCTCAACTGTGATGTTTCGTAAATGAAATGCACTTGTTAGTTGCTGCTGTAATAAAAGTGCAAACACTAAGAAAGGAAAGTGAAATTATTCAACAAATTATCAAGCAAACAAATAAAGATGGCACATGAATAAGAATATTGTGTTGTTTAACCTCTAGATCCTCCAAAGAGTGTCTCAGTGTCCATCAGTCCGTCTGAAATAGTGGAGGGAGATTCAGTGACTCTGATCTGCAGCAGTGACTCAAACCCTCCTGCTCTGAACTTCAGCTGGTTTAAGGAGAATCAAAGCTCAGCTGTTGGATCTGGACAGAGTTTCATCATCTCCAGCTTTAACTCCAGTCACAGCGGACGCTACTATTGTGAGGCTCAGAATCAACATGGATCTCAGAGATCAGCGTCTGTTTCAGTCTCTGTTAAAGGTATTCATTATAAACAGACACTTTTTGAGTTTCATCTGTCTCTAGTGTGAAATGATCTTCATGAACATCTTGTTTCAGGGTTTCAGAGAGCTGCTCTGCACACAGTTACTGGGATTGTGGTGGGATGTGTAGTATTCATCTTCATCATCATCATTATTGTGCTCATAAGGTGAGTGAAGTTTGTCTGGACACTAAATTTATGTCTCTTCAGTAAATGTAAATCATCTGCAGACTTGATCTCAGATCTAGAGTAAATGAACTAGTTTTGTTCATTTATTTGATGAATTGTAGCACAGTTTTAATAGTTTTCTGCTGTTTTCAGTAGAAAGAGGAAGAGAAACGGTGGAAGTGAAGATGTGAATCAAAAGCAGGTGAGTCAGCAAACACACATCTTCATCTACAACTGCAATATTTGATGATGTTAATGCACTGAAGTATGAATAAACTCCTGAAATCTTTCTCTACAGACGGCTGACTCGAGTGATGATACATACACAGCTCTGGATCCAGTGTCCAGAACATCTGCTGACATTTACAGCACGATCAGAGTCAGTGAAGGTCTCAAACACTCTTTACTCTCACATTCAGCAGAGTCATATAAACACAGTGTGTTCTGTTCATCTGTCTCTCACAGTCTGCTGACTCCAGAGCTCCTGATGACACCTACACGGCTCTCCAGCTTCAGTCCAGATCTTCTGAATATGAGACTCTAGCAGGAACTCATTAAACTCTCCTCACAGGATACTGCTCACATGGAAATACTCAGAAACTCATTCATATCATATCTGATGCTTATTTCATTATCAGTAACTTTTATAAACCTTCCTGAAGTAACTGTGTATACTGTTATGGAGCTTATAACATTTTTTTTCATCTTTCAAATGTATGTTGTACATTTCATATTTTCTTTATTTTTCTGCTGCACTCACAAATACATTTTAACTTGTTTATTTCTTAAAGTAACATCCCAATAATGCAGTTTCTTCACTGGAGTAAAGACTCCATTTATATTTTCTAATTATGTCATTTCATCACACAGCTAAGCAATGTTTTCATGGTAAACTCAATATCTGTAACTTATTGTAATAAAGTCTCTGTTTGCTCTGATATCTGAGTAGATTTTGTTCTTCTGTAAAGTGAAGCTGCTGTTCGATGTGTTGCTGTTCAGTGATGCTCACATGCATGAGAATACCTGCACTTATTTGAAATATCATTTGTTTTCAGTTCCAGTGTGTGATGTTGATATTTTGTTTTTGGAATCAGTTTCTTAGTCAGTTTACAGCTGATATTCAATCTTAAATCACAAAAAATATTTTTTCACTGCCATTATTTTGTAACATTTGGGCATCATTTACTCTTCTCCCAAAGCGTTATGTTGATATGCTTTTGAAGTTTGAAATCTCATTTTATACAAAGATACAAAGATTGAGAAATATGTAACAGTTAAATGTGTTTTTACTTTGAGTTATATTTGCTGTCTAAAACCTCCTTGCTACCAATCTCAGTGCAATTGCGTAATAAAAATTGTTCAAAATCTTTTTTTTTTTTTTTTTTTTTACAGTCAGTTGGTTTTGAGTCCAAATTCAAAATGAACCAAGTAAAAAATAACTTAGTTTGTTTTGTCTTTGCTTCTTATTTTCCCAGATCTTAAAAGTGGGTTTAGATGGTATAAAGATGACTTTATAATTTACTTAAACTGCCAAAACAAGATATTAACTAAGTAATAACTTGGTAATAACTAGATACTAACCCTGAACCTACCCTAAACCAAACAAAAACGTATCTAATTACTTTGTATTTTCCAGTACTTTCTGAAGTAAGTACTTTGTAAGTACAGGTAAAATAAAGTGTAACCAAAACTTACTACAATTACTATGATGACTTTAATTAGCTCATGATTGTGGTAAATGATATTGTGTTGCACCATCGTTTTACAGTATGTGTTAAACACAGAGTTTCATTCAGAAAGAGGAAGTGAAACTTACAAAGCTTCATCTCTAAAAACCCCACATCTTTACACAGTTCTTTCTCTCATGTTTCACGTGTTCTCTCACAAAGATTTATTAACAGTGAATTCTAAAGATTGCTATTTGTTTGGATCTGGAAACTTTTCGAGTTGTTCTTGTGTAGTTGAGATGGTGTCACACATATCCAGGAAGAGGAAGACAAATAATTTAACTACACTTTCTAAAATGTGACACTTTAAGCTGCTGATATTTTTGTCATTTGGGTGTCGACACACAGACTTTGACACTGCAGCACGGTAAGACCATTTTTTTACCAGCAAAAACTCGGCTAAAACTCTTGTTTGTAAAAACAAAAAAAAAACTAAAACAATAAATAAAAATGTTTGGTTAATGTTGATTTGATGGATTTTAATTCCAGAAACTCAATATCTGTTGTAGACACATATGTATATACTGTGTGGAGCTCTTTAGGCAAGGCAATGTTTTTCATACACAATACTAATTCAAAGTGCTTAACATAAAAATAAATTAAAATAATCATAAAGCAAAGCATCATTTAAAATTATTAAAACATTTATTTAAATCATTTATTTAAAATGAATTAAAACCCTTAAGAATTAAAAAAGAGGATACTACAGAAAAGAAAAGACAGTGCAATCATTTGGATGTAGCACAGTGTTCATTCAGTAATTGCTCAGTGAAACATGGGTTTTGAGTGGATTTAAATAGGGCTGCTGTTTTAGCACATCTGATTGTTGCCTTTGCCCAAACTAGCTAAAGACGCTAAATTAAATCAGACACAAGACAAGATGTTCATGAAATCAACTCATGTCACACGCATTACACAAGGTATGTGTCATCATCCGGTCACTGCACATCCGTTTATTCACCACACAGACTTTCACATGACTCAGTACACCCTGGACTTCATTTCCCATAAACCCCTGCCTAGGACCTCATTTTCTATGACCTGTTTCCTATCAGTGACACTATAAAGGTTGCACTCATCCACACTCACATTGCGAAGTCTTGTTTAGTTCTGTCTAGCATTTCCAAGAGTTTTCCTAGTGTTTGTTCCTTCTGTGTTTGACTTTGGATTGTTTATACCGATTGTGATTCTCTGCTGCCTGCCCCGACCTCTGCTTGTTACTGTTGCTGATTTTGGATATCCCTGACATACCCGAAGCTTTTTTCTCATCTCTGCCTGTTTGATCATTCTCTTTAATAAACTACTGCATATGGATCCAAACATCTCTGACTCCATGCTACAATATGTGACATTTCCCCTTTGCATAGCCGATTGAAAGATATCAAATCAATACAAGACATCAAATTCTCAAAGATGAATTTAAGAGTAAGATGCATACTTGGCTTTTAGAGAAATACACAGTATGATGAAGTGTGTGGACACTTCATGTTATGGGCCCATTCTTGCTACAGAAGGCCCTGATCCTCTTGCAACATTTCCTTAAGTATCTTAGACCAAGAAAACATCCCTCAAGATGGAGACAGGAACTAATAATTGGAATTTGGTAAAAGGGCACTCAAATTACAGTAAGCAAAATATCTCTTAACTCTCAGGATGTGTATTATCTTTTAGTCTACTTTTGTAAGATTGAGAGCATTGTACCACTCGCCCTGAGACTATTCAAATGACACTAACCATGACTGTAATTATATTCATTATATTCTACTATTGACCATTCTGAGTGAACTGAGTGAAGGGAAGGATGTGCGAGGGGAAGGAAGGGGATGAGGAGGAACCAGTGCATATGTGAGAGAGGTGTTTCCTGCACATCAACTCTGGGGGGTGTCTCAAAGATGACAATTGTGAACATACACTCACCTAAAGGATTATTAGGAACATCATACTAATACTGTGTTTGACCCTCTTTCGCCTTCAGAACTGCCTTAATCCTATGTGGCATTGATTCAACAAGGTGCTGAAAGCATTCTTTAGAAATGTTGGCCCATATTGATATGATAGCATCTTGCAGTTGATGGAGATTTGGGGGATGCACATCCAGGGCATGAAGCTCCCGTTCCACCACATCCCAAAGATGCTCTATTGGGTTGAGATCTGGTGACTGTGGGGGCCATTTTAGTACAGTGAACTCATTGTCATGTTCAAGAAACCAATTTGAAATGATTCGAGCTTTGTGACATGGTGCATTATCCTGCTGGAAGTAGCCATCGGAGGATGGGTACATGGTGGTCATAAAGGGATGGACACGGTCAGAAACAATGCTCAGGTAGGCCGTGGCATTTAAACGATGCCCAATTGGCACTAAGGGGCCTAAAGTGTGCCAAGAAAACATCCCCCACACCATTACACCACCACCACCAGCCTGCACAGTGGTAACAAGGCATGATGGATCCATGTTCTCATTCTGTTTACGCCAAATTCTGACTCTACCATCTGAATGTCTCAACAGAAATCGAGACTGATCAGACCAGGCAACATTTTCCCAGTCTTCAACGGTCCAATTTTGTTGAGCTTGTGCAAATTGTAGCCTCTTTTTCCTATTTGTAGTGGAGATGAGTGGTACCCGGTGGGGTCTTTTGCTGTTGTAGCCCATCCACCTCAATGTTGTGCGTGTTGTGGCTTCACAAATACTTTGCTGCATACCTCGGTTGTAATGAGTGGTTATTTCAATCAAAGTTGCTCGTCTATCAGCTTGAATCAGTCGGCCCTTTCTCCTCTGACCTCTAGCATCAACAAGGCATTTTCGCCCACAGGACTGCCACATACTGGATGTTTTTCCCTTTTCACACCATTCTTTGTAAACCCTAGAAATGGTTTTGCGTGAAAATCCCAGTAACTGAGCAGATTGTGAAATACTTAGACCAGGCCCGTCTGGCACCAACAACCATGCCACACTAAAAATTGCTTAAATCACCTTTCTTTCCCATTCTGACATTCAGTTTGGAGATCAGGAGATTGTCTTGACCAGGACCACACCCCTAAATGCATTGAAGCAACTGCCATGTGATTGGTTGATTAGATAATTGCATTAATGAGAAATTGAACAAGCGTTACTAATAATCCTTTAGGTGAGTGTATTAAACTGTCATATTCAATGTGAACATATTGAAGTGCCACTAACACAAACGATTTTCTCAAGTGATAACTTGAGAAAATAAATGTTTGTTTTCTTTCCCTGCCGAACAAATAAGTTGCTCTTGTATTGTTGAATTCCATTTTAACATGAGAACATTTCAGACATCTTTTAAACATAACTTACCTTACGTACAAGATTATTAATATTACAACATTTCAGTTCATGTCATTTCCTCAACAAGATAACTCAACAATAAAGTCTTGAATTTCCCAAGCCTTCTACACACTACACATCCCAGACAAAAGACATGCATTGTGAAACTATTCTGTGATCGTGGCTCCTAGTCTGTGCTCTTATGCCGTATAGTGAGAGGTTCAAAGATGGCCGTTGTCACAGTCCCGCGACCAAAGATAGCCTGCGCTCATTTTCTGACAGGGCCAGAAATACAGTACTGTGTGTTTGCTGCTACGACCCACATGGTGCTAAAATTCAAAATTGCTTATCTCAAACTGTTTTAACATCCTCTTTAACAGCTTCTCTTTTTTTCAGCAAACATAAAAAGTACAATGAACTTATTACTGATAAATTCCCTTACTGGATACTTGAACATTGCAGAAGTTGGAAATCACTGTGTCATTTCTTATCACCCAAACACTGATGCTTTGACTCAGTACTGGCAACATGTCAGAATTACTGGTATGCACTCAAATGTGGCATTATGCTAAAGACTAATGCTTCGTTCCAGTCAACCCGTAACCTGTGTTTTTTCAACCTTCTACCTGTGAAAGTGCATTGGAATGGCAGTCAAACCCGTGACTTCCCACCCGTGAACTCGTACTAGATCAATGTATTCCCAGTTCCGAGCTCTGATGTCACATAGCCCGTGAAACACCATTGGCAGCACCTACGGATAATATAGCCTAAGGATGCAGTGTTAATGAAAGTGGTACACATTTAAAAAACGATTTTAGGACAATATAACATTGCAATAAATATAATAATCAAGCTACAATTCCTTGCGCCTGCAGGAAGTTTGGCGTGACTGGCCTGGAATGCTACAAAGTCGTGAGTCGTGGTTTGAAGTCATGACTTACGGGCTCAAAAACCTGCCTGGAACGCAGCATAAAATATCAAAGTGCCAGTACTGCATGCTGGTGCGTACTGGCCCGCTTCAATCACTGCCACTAGCACATGCTAACAACGTTTTAGTAACGTGCATTGTAGCCTATCAGTCACTAGGTGTCATAATTGTACAATCTGCATACACATGTGGTAAGTTTATTAGATGCATGTCACACAGTGTGATTTGAATATTATAGGGTTGCTAAAATCATGCAGTGTGCAGAAGGCTTCAGACAGTTTGAGTTGTCTCTTTGGTTTAATTTGTGGAGCTACACCACCATCTAGTGGGACACTCTGGATTGGCTGTTTGTTAGAATGATGTATTCCTTTTATATTGTGTTCCACATTCCACCATTGAGTCTTCAATGGTCAAAAACAATTTTCAGGACACAATAGTGTTGAGGTCAATAGCACTGTACATTGCCACATACCTACAGCGATCCTTTTTCTAGTCTAAGCCCTCTGCCTGAGCAATCTGTACACAGCAAAATCTCCAGTGTTAATTTAACACTCTGAGTGTGGACTCATATAAACACTGAAGCAGTGTTAAAAGTAACACTGAAGCAGAGTTAAAGTTAATGAGATAACTAAGAAGTTAACTGAGTTATGATTGACCATTATTGAAAACACCTGATGTTAACAAGCAGAATCACCAAACGAGAAAATCACAATTTGTGTGTCACCATTATAGTGGTCAGTGTTGCTTTAGTTGGGATCTTGACCCTTCAATTTTTAAATTTAGATTTTGTGTGGCTGTGGTAACTGAGTTATAACACACAAACAGACCAGAGCCAAGGCAGTCTTATGGATTTGATTGTGGTTTGGACTAATTGTCATGGCGTGACCTGAATGCCTGAGTTCAGGTTTCTTTACTGTGTACTTAAATTAGGTGGATAAAAAGTGATCCAACATTTCTGGCATAATATGACATGTTTTTAAAAGTTAGTTCTACATAAAAAAAGAGTTCTTTAATTTAGATACACAGACATCAAGAATCAGTGTGAGCATCACAACAACGGTGACCATCAAAAAAGCATATTGTAGCCAACAAAAACTCATCCATGGCTCCCATCATGCTTTGCGGAATGAATAAATTATGAGCATTTTTAGTATCTAGTTTTGTGATGTTCAGAGTAGATCTGTTTATCTGAATATGCTGTTTGTCACCGTTGTTGAGATTCATATGCTGATTCTTGTTATCTGTGTGTGCCTAAAATTAAAACTTTTCAAAAAAAAAAAAAAAATTCTGAATCACAGAACCACAAGAGATGCTTACAAAATGTATAGAAAATACGGACTCTTTCATTGTGGAATCATAGCTGTTACAATCAATAATGACCGACAATAAGAGAAGAACCTGTAAATTAGCTCAGTGATTAAGGTCAAGCAACAATTGTATTAAAACACAATTATCACCACCCAATGATTTTTACTCTTGGCTTGACACAAAAATCTGAAAATTAAAAAGTTACAAGCCAAGATCCCAACTAAGGCAAACACTGACCACTATAATGGGGACACACAAATTGTGATTTTTCTCGGCTGGTGATTCTGCTTGTTAACATCAGGTGTCTTCAATAATGGTCAATCATAACTCAATTAACTTCTTAATTATCTCATTAACTTCAACTCTGCTTCAGTGTTACTTTTAACACTGCTTCAGTGTTTATATGTGTCCACACTCAGAGTGTTAAATTAACACTGGGGATTTTGCTGTGTATGCATTTCAGTTTGGATGCATGCCTCTCCACCTTGCCGTTTGTCTGTGCCGTTACCTTTACTTGAAAGGTTCTGTTTGGTTGGTGTCTGCTATGCCCAAATGTCCTTTGTGATGTAGGTTTAAAGCTCTTGCTTGGAGTGACTGTGGTAACACAATGCGTGTAACCCTCAAGACTATCTGTCCAATCATACTTGGCTCACTGGCAGCATACGGCTTGCATTCATCAAAACAACAGTCTGTATGACTAGTCTGACTTTCTTTAATTCATCATCTTCTGCTGATGCTTCATCCACAGTTCTTGTCATAAGTGCCCATGGAGCAGCATTCACTGCCACAAATCTCACACACACTCAGTTTCATGCCAAAAACTGTAGTAAAAGTACTTACAGAAATATTTACTCAAGTAAAAGTGAAAGTACTATTCTGAATAGTTACTTGAGTAAGAGTAAAAAAGTATCAGATAAAAAACGACTCAAGTAGTTAGTTACTTTTGGTCATATACTGAATATCTATCTATCTATCTATCTATCTATCTATCTATCTATCTATCTATCTATCTATCTATCTATCTATCTATCTATCTATATATATATATTTAGTTTCATCAGCCTTTACTCCAGTCTTCAGTGTCACATAATCCTTCAGAAATCATTCCAATATGTTGATTTACTATCAATGATGTTCTTTTGAGCTTTCTATTCATCAGCACTGGTAATATATTAGAATTAATACATATATATTTTTACAACATATTTTTAATACCACTGACTTTATATTAGATGTGAATTTAACATTGAAAGTTAATGTAATATATGGCTACTAATCTTTCATTGTACAGAAAGAGAGCAAATAACATTTACATTATCAAAGAACATTTTCACTGACAGTCTAGAGTTCAGTCACTCTCAGAAACTCCCATTAAAACCACGGAAGCACCAGCATTTCAGCGATGACTCATCTGAACACCTCTGATTGGTCATTGCATTCATAAGCTCAACAGAATCTTGTGTGATTGGTTATAATGCACAGCGCTGTAAAAAGACGTCTGTCTCTGGCTTAGCAGCAGCCCGCGAACGCAGATCTGAATTTATCAGCTGATGATATGGCTGAGGTCTCACGCCTGTGTGATTTTATCAAATATAGAAAATATGAATCAACTTGGTTCCCCTTTCACAGTAGCAATATCATCAAAAACTTTAACTTCTGAGTTAATTAGTAAAGGAGATGATACAGAAGTGCTCAAATGCTACATCTTTAATAACAATGAATTAAATGTTTAGACCCTTTTCTGATGAGTAAATGTCCTCGATTAGACACACAAGACCTGACATGAAAAACATCCTTAGCACACGTCAAGCCTTCAATGAGCAGTTATTATGATCTGTCTTTTGATGAACACAATAAAGTTTGTGTTTTTTATTGCAGAAATCACTATGGTGCCGTCACTCGTAACATCTCTTCCTCTGATCTTGGTGATCATGACTGCGGGTGAGTCTTCAGTTACACTCACTAAACACACACTTTAACACTCTTTAAAAACTGTTGAGCTCTTAAAGTGTTTTGCTGTCAGTTAACATAAAAACAATCTAAGCTCATTGGAAACACGTGCCTCTGCATACATTTCTTCAAAACTGATAAAAACTTACCAATATGTCCGATTCACTGCGGTTTCCAGTTGAAATGAGCATCAGACGCAGTAAAACTCTGACAACTTTTATTTATTTTCACACAAAGTATGATTTACAGGCACAGAGTTTTGATGAATAAAGGCTAATTTTCACACTTTTCAGGAAGTTAAAATAGCTCCATCAGCAAATACATTTTTATGTTACTTTTACATTTGTTAACACTCTTGGGTAGGTTTAGGGGATATTTCTAACATGACAGAGCAGTAACCTTTAGTGACACTCACAACTCACCAGATATTTGATTTCTGAACATCTGCAGTAAGTGTCTCAAGCAGTGCAAGAAAAACACTGCAATACCTGCCTGTACCAACGTAATGAAAATGTGCCATGGCCACGTATTAAATGTGTGTTTTAGTGCCACTCTCTGGACATTTCACTTTGAAACTGCTGCGAAACGTAATTACAGTGTTGCAGAAATGTTTGTAGAGGCATGTATTTCCATTGAGCCTGTGTTGCATAAAAATAGTCAAAATGAAAAGATCCTTTATATACATTGTTTCAAAACACCTAATTTTCTAATGTAAACTACTGTCTACTGTAATCTGTGTTTCAGGGGTTGATGGTCAGCAGTATCTGACAGTGAATTATAGTCCTTCATATGTTTGTGCATTAAAGGGGTCAACAGTGAAATTGTCCTGTGTTTTAAAATATCCTCATGATCATGAGCTCAAAACAGTCTTCTGGACCAAACCTGCTGTAACTGATGGAGATCCACCGAACCTGTGTTTAGACCCAGAAAAGAGAGGAAGAGTTCAGTGTGACAGTGAAGATAAAGACACTCACAGTATCACTTTGACAAGTGTAACAGAAGCAGATAAACACATCTACTACTGCAGATTCACTACAGACACTGAGAATGGAAGATGGACAGGGATTCCTGGAGCTCAGCTGGACGTCACAGGTAGAGCTAGTGAACTCTCACAAATACACCACAGACACACACACACACACACACACACACACACAGACACACACACACACACACACACACACACACACACATGCACACACACATCTAAATCTAAATTCACAAATTGTTCCATCTATTTAACTGAACATGTGACTTCAAGCTGTATTTTATTGGTATATCATATTATCTTGTTGTCAGAAGACTTTAGTTGTCTTGACAGTAGCTGGGTTTTCATCACCCTGCTTTTTTGTGCATTTTTAAGTATCGTATCAGAATCGAGTTTCGTATCGCTGAAAAACCACAAAATTCACAAAAACACTTTTAAGCTCGCTTGAGGGTTTTGACTTGTGCGAAAAAGGGGCAATGCTAATAATGGGGGATGGAAAGGAATTTTGCGAATAAATATCTTGTTCCACTCCATTTGAAATGTTGTTATGGTCATTCTGAAACGCCCGAGCAAAGTCTGTCATCAAAGTATTTCTTTATGCCTCTTAGCACTGTTAAACGACTGCATTCCCAAACAGCATCATCCACTCATTGTGTTTCGTCTGCTCGTTCTGAGGTGCAAGCATTTTTTTTATATATGAAAATTGTTATATTCATTAGCTTCTCCTACTTTTCTTAGTGATGTATAGTGCCAGTTTATAAGGAAGTTATGATTTTGTTCTCTTTGACTCGTTGGCTGGAAACGCTGCTTTATTGCAAATGTTTTGTGTGATATTCCAATTTTGCGCATAAGTTAAATTTGCAACTTTGGATGGAAACCTGGCTACATTCACTTGAGATTAGGAGAAATTAAAGAAAGAGATAATAGAAAGTAATGCTAGATTCCCTGTTCATTTAGGCCCAAAGATATTGTTTTATTGAAACAAAAGTTGGCTGTAAATCTGCTTTGAAATATTGTTATGTTGTGAAAAGTGTACATTTAAACAAGAACTTAACTGCTGTTAAATGGACAATCACAAGCAGGACATTTGTAAATGTGTTCTGAAAAAGAAAGAGCCAACAGCAGAGTGATAAATAATGTTTTCGACTTGAAGCACGACTACAAGAGCTGTCACTTTCTGCTCCCGGTAGTGACGCTCACGCGGTGTTTGAATACTTTATCACAGATGAAGTGAATTAAATGCAATATTTGTCATATACACAGATGTTTCAGAAACATTTCCATGACAAACATACACTTTTTATATACTGCTTAATACAGCGCCATGTTTTCAAGAATAAAGTTCAACATAATCATATACTCTTTAAATACTAATACAGTGGGGTATATGCGCTTTTATGATAAACTTGACTAATTAAAACTAATAAAAAATTATTTTACCGTTCTAAAAACACAGATTTGTTGCCAACTTTGGACTTTTAAGTTGACTGTCACTTTAAGCTGATGAATCAGTGTGTTGTTGTTGTCAGATCTGCAGGTGGAGACAGAGCAGAGTGTGAATAAGGGAGATTCAGTCACTCTGACATGTAAAAGCAGCTGCTCTCTGCCTCAACAAACAACATTCATCTGGTTCAGAAACACACAGAGATTAACTACAGGAAACATCAGAGAGAATCAGCTTCAGCTGCAGTCAGTCAGTCTTCATGATTCAGGAAACTATCGGTGTGCTGTTTCAGGAGAGGAACATCTGATCTCTCCACCTGTTTTTCTTAAAGTAAGATGTGAGTACAAACTGATTCATTATCATAAGTGAATTATTCACACCCTTTAATTTTTTTATTTCTTTTGAATTGAGTTTGTAAAGTTAGACATCAGCTGAAATCTAAAAGAAAATGAAATGTGTGTTTGAAAGCCTAATTATATTTCTAATTTCTGTGCTTTGTGTTTCAGCGGGTGATGGTCAGCAGGATTGGGGAGTGAATTACAGTTCTTCATATGTTTGTGCATTAAAGGGGTCAACAGTGAATCTCTCCTGTACTGTAAAATATCCTCGTGATCATCAGCTCAATACAGTCTTCTGGACCAAACCTGCTGTAACTGTAATAGAAACCCCTGACCTGTGTTCAGACCCAGAAAAGAGAGGAAGAGTTCAGTGTGACCGTGAATATAAAAACAACACTTGCAGACTCACTTTGATGAATGTAACAGAAGCAGATAAACACATCTACAACTGCAGATTCACTACAGACACTGAGGGAGGAAGATGGACAGGGGTTCCTGGAGCTCAGCTGGACGTCACAGGTAGAGCTACACACACACACACACCACAGAAATATGTAAGACACATTATGAAACATATAAAACATTGTGTCACCTGTTGTGTCACCTGTTATTCAAGAAGCTCAAACAGTAGAGAATGGCACTAATAATGACAAAACCATGAGAGCAATTCCCAGGAAATACAGGAAATCATAAAGTGTTTACCTTGAATCAGTGCAATTTACTTTGGAAAAAGCAAATGCTTAAATGTAAATATTGTATTTGTTACTATTTCATCTCCTTAAAGTTTCAATTGTTATAACATTAAAGCTATGTTGGTGAAACTATAATGATGAATCAGTGAGTTGTTGTGTCAGACCTGCAGGTGGAGACAGAGCAGAGTGTGAAAGAGACAGATTCAGTCACTCTGACATGTAAAAGCAGCTGCTCTCTGCCTCAACAAACAACATTCATCTGGTTCAGAGACACACAGAGATTAACTACAGGAAACATCACAAAGAATCAGCTTCAGCTGCGGTCAGTCAGTCGTGATGATTCAGGAAACTATCAGTGTGCTGTTTCAGGAGAGGAACATCTGATCTCTCCACCTGTTTATCTTCATGTAGGATGTGAGTACAAACTGATTCATTAACATTAGAGAAATATTTACCTGATTATTCAGAGATTTTCAGAATTAACTTCAGATTAGTTTGCTAAATTAATCATTTATTCTGAATAGATGACATATTTTATTATTAGACATGCTTTATTTACTATTGTAATAACATGAAAATGAATGTGAATCAAGAATCTGTGTGTAGAGACCATCTTCATGGGTTTGTAAATCAGTACATGTACCTTTTTAATCTCATCACTCAAATAAAATCTCTTTTAATTTCTGCTTGTGGATATACTTCAGTTAATGTCAACAACCATAAGATAAGTTAAATAAAGTAATTATTCATCATTTACATTTCATCTAGATCCTCCAAAGAGTGTCTCAGTGTCCATCAGTCCGTCTGAAATAGTGGAGGGAGATTCAGTGACTCTGATCTGCAGCAGTGACTCAAACCCTCCTGCTCTGAACTTCAGCTGGTTTAAGGAGAATCAAAGCTCAGCTGTTGGATCTGGACAGAGTTTCATCATCTCCAGCTTTAACTCCAGTCACAGCGGACGCTACTATTGTGAGACTCAGAATCAACATGGATCTCAGAGATCAGCGTCTGTTTCAGTCTCTGTTAAAGGTATTTCAGACAGGACCACTTTGGAAAGTTACTTGAGTTTATTGTACACAATCTATCTTTGGCGGTATGGTTCCTTATGGGGCTTCTTGCTCCCAAATTAAAAGCTTAAACATTGACCCCCTGGAACCATCAGCTTGGAAATACTTGACAATTAAGACTCTTAGTAATGTCTTTAAGCAAACAGTGATAATCATGTAGATGTGGCAGTGGTACGTCTATCCTTTAGCCTGGTTATGAAGATGAGTGTCTCTCAACAGTGAGGTCCATACCAGCTACGATTTGAAAGCCTAAGTCATTTGAAACAAAGACACGACAGCCAAAAGGTGCACAGTAATGTCCTCATGCTTATAATGGGGAGGGAGGGTTGCAAGCCATTGAGCATACTTACCGAACAGTAGTGCCACGTTTATATGTCCCATGACTAATAGGAGAATGGTAGTGATTGGAGCCATTTGACAGCTGACCGTATCAGTTGGTCACAGCCCATACCTCCGTGGCCTGACTGAACTAACGCTGCGCTCAATTCATTATAAACAGACACTCTTTGAGTTAAATCTGTCTCTAGTGTGAAATGATCTTCATGAACATCTTGTTTCAGGGGTTCAGAGAGCTGCTCTGCACACAGCTATTGGGATTGTGGTGGGATGTGGAGGACTGATCTTCCTCATCATCATCATCATCATTATCATTGTGTTTATTAAGTGAGTCCCTTGCATTAGAAAGTAATTTCACAAGTTAACACAAATGCAGAATTTGTTAAAATTATGGCAAAATATTAAATGTTACTTGCAAAAAATTATACTGTTCAGTAATTTGTTACAAAACATTTTTTTTACAGGAAGAAGAAGAGAGACAGTGGAGCTGAAGATGTCAGACAAAATCAGGCAATTTTGATAAAACATACCTCAATCTACAAAAGCAGCAGGATCATCTTATTTTTAACTATAAAAATCTTACAATACAAAGACTTACAATCATAATGTACTGTGACTTGACAAATATTTGACCTGATTTTGATCTTGTGATATCTGTGTGATTGTTATTTTATGAAACAGCAGGGGGATCTTGTCAGCAGATCAGAAGAAACAGCTCCGACCAATGACGATCCAGTGTATTCAGAAGCATCAGCCAATCAGACGGATGATCTGTATGCTATGGTTCAAGCGAAGAAACCCAAACGCTCGAGGAGAGAACAAACAGAAAAAGACTCTGGAGATGCTGAAGAGATTCAGTATGCCAGTGTCCATCACTTCAAGAACAAAGACATGAACAAGACTGAAGAGACCACTGAGATGCAACATCCGTCTGATGCCAGCAGGTGAGGAACGATTCATCTGAACCCAAACGAGACACATTCAATGCTTAATCAGACCTCTTGTTTTTGTGTTGTTGAAATTATGGATTGTCACCTGCTGGAGTAACATTATCATATTCATAAACCTTCTCCCCAGATCTGAGGATGTGATCTACAGCTCAGTCAAATGAAGAACATGTGGTCGATCTGATGCTCACAGGAGACCTGGGTTTGAGTTCAGTGCAGGTCATGTTTCAGATCCTTCTCTGCTTGATTTCACACATTTACACATTCATGGACTGTTCTGATGTTTGGACATTAAAGGAGGCATAACACACACAGTATCATCTCATTTTAATCTCAAGTACCTATAGAGTTGCACTGCATCATTCATATCTCCAAAAAGTCTTTAGTTTTATCATATTTATGAAAGAAAGATACAGCTTTAAGATTTTCTTCCTGAAAAAAGCTGAGCTCCTGGAGGCGTGATGAGCACTTGAGCACCGAATGCCAACGAAACAGACATTTGATGCCGTTTCACTTACCGTCTGCAGTTCTGAATCATGACCAGGATCTTTAATAGCTGGGACTGATTCATCTTTCAGTATCAAAGAATGTGCAACTCTAGCGTCAATCTGGGCACTATTTATAAAACATTAATCAACAAACACACTTGTGAAACTCCATTGTTGCCCCTCGAAAAACAGACTGTATCCACTGTAACGCTGGGTTCTTTAGGAAGCTGAACAAAGTTATCCTTCCCTTACAACCATAAACACAATTCTTTGGAGACATTCTTCCAGAGCAAGTGTGGGTGCATTATTCCAGGAGAAATGCCCATATAAGGAGTTCCACCCTTGTCTACGTCATGAATGAAAAAAACTCTCTGAAACTTGCGAACCCGGAAGTAATTTTTTTTTTTTTTACTTTGTCTATGCTTAGAATGAGAGTCCAACTCTTTAATAGTGTAAACAACTCATGAATGCCTTTCATGAATGGATGAAACAGTATTGGACCCCCTTTAATTGCTTTCAGCTTAAAATCCACTGGTTTATTTCAGTCTTAATCATGAATATTACACACTGTCTTCTCTCTACACTCACACATGGACACCACTCAGACCTTTAATAGTCAAATGCCTTTTAGCTCTCGCTTTGTACAGTCAAATATTTTGTTTTGTGTGTTCATACTGTGTGATTTTATTGCTAAATACATGACATTTTAACATTGCCAGAAAAGTCTTTATTTTCATTAAGACATCATTATTAGAATTTATCACATTTTACACTTAATTGTAATCTGGTCTATTTTCCTATAAAAAGCCTAACCAAGTTATAATAATTTTAAGCTACCTGCTCATAAGACATAAAGTTTCTGTTTTTATTTTGCTATTGAGTGTTCTGATGTTGTTAGTGACATTTACACAAAGGTGATCACTTGTAACCATAATTTTAACAATTTAATGCCATTTTCAAATAGATAGTTTCCACACAGTCAGGGCCTGGAGATTTGTTTATATCAAGCGATTTAAGTGCTTTATGGACATCAGTACGCTTGATGTGAACAAAAGAGAACTCTTCCTTTTTAAAACTAGTTTCTGCACTAACAAAGTCATTATTTGAGGGCCAAAGATTGTACGACTTGAATAAAGACCCAGAATCAATAAAATTCTTATTAAAATGGTTAAGTATTTGCTCTTTATCAGAAATGACAGTGGAATCCATATTTATACGTGAAGGAAAATCTGATGATTTTTTGTTCCCTGCTATATATTTTATATTCTGCCAAATTTTTATAGGATTATTTAAATTAGTTGTAGTTTTAGCAATAAAGTAGTCGGCTTTAGCATTCCTGATGGCGACTGTACATTTATTTCGAAGCTGTCTGAAACAAATCCAATCAGAATCTACATCAGATTGCCTAGCTTTTGCCCAAGCAATATCCCACTCAAGTATAAGAGTAGACAATGCTGTAGAAAACCAGGGGTTATTCCTGCCTTTAACTCTAAATGTCTTAATTGGTGCATGCCTATTAAGAACCGAAGTAAGTCCATCATAAAAATATTTCCAAGCAGACGCGACATCGGGTATGAGGGAAATCCTTTCCCAGTCATAAGTTGCAAGGTCATGGAGAAAACATTGCTCATTAAAATATTTCAAACACCTTTTTGTAATGATACGTGATTTCTGTTTAGGTAGTTTTGTATCTCTAACTATGGCGACAACACAGTGATCACTAACATCATTTGCAAATACAGAAGCCAATGAATATTTGTGTGGAACATTTGTAAAAATAAGATCAATTAATGTTGACTTTTTATAGTCCTTCAAATTTGGTCTAGTGGGCATCTCAACTAGCTGAGAGAAGTTAAGAGTATCACAAATTAATTTAAGACCATCAGAAGCTGACTGCAACCAATTCACTGTCACTGTGTCACTGTGTGCATCAGAGATGAAATGGCGTCATTATTAGCTGAAGGAGGTCTATAGCATCCAACTACTGTAAGATGTACAGTTTTAGAAACGATAAGAGTTAAAGCTAATAATTCATATTGTTTAGCCACTGATTCAGAAAGTAAAACAGTAGTTTAAAATCTATCCTTGATATAAATTGCTACCCCACCTCCTCTTTTTGATGAGTGGATTTACCTGCCTCTGGTCACAGAGACTTTTAGATGGATGCTGACACTTTTTAAGTCAGTTAGAATCTGGAATCTTTAATCCAGTTTGTTTACTGGGTTCCATGGCGGCAATACACTGTGTATGCCACCAGCTGACAACCCAGGGTGTCAAGATACTTTGGGGTAAACTGGCCATGTGTGGAATCAAACAGACCAAAACAAAAACACACATTCAGACACAGAACCAGTGTTGCCAAGTGTTGAGGGGTGAAACCAGTTTCATGAATGGAAATAATCTGCAAGTGTATAGCTTGGCGAGACTCATGCTCTCGCACTGTGTGTGCATTTACTCAATAAAATTGTGGCAACAGATTACAATCAATATTATTAATAAAATGTAACACATTAGAATTAATTACAATTAATCAAATGAGATGCTTAAAAGCAATTATTCAAAATGAGTAAAATAACATGAGAAAAAAGTAAAATGTATACAAAAATATTGGTTTTGTTGGACAAAAAACGAGAAGCACACGGCTGCAGTCTGCATACAGAGGCGGGGTGCACGTTAACCTGATCCATACCTACTCTGATTGGTTCGATCGTCTTTCATAGGCATACATGATAGTAAAATGTGTGTATTTCATTATCAGTATCTTTCATAAACCTTCTTGACGTAAGTGTGTATACTGTTATGGAGCTTATAACATTCTGCAGAATATATTCTCATCTTACAAATGTATATTGTACATTACACATTTTCTTTAAATTTCTGCTGCACTCACAAATACATGTGAACTTGTTTATTTCTTAAAGTTACATCCCAATAATGTAGTTTAGTGTCTCTTCACTGGAGTAAAGACTAGATTTTTATTTTCTAATAATGTTATTCATCACACAGCTAAGCAGTGTTTTCATGGGAAACTCAATATCTGTAACTTAATGTAATAAAGTCTCTGTTTGCTCTGATATCTGAGTAGATTTTGTTCTTCTGTATCCTGACTGGAGTAACCTGATAATGTTTGTATTATTTACAATACCAGCATCTCACAGCAACATTTCTCTTGTGTCTGCTGTGTATTAATAATCAGTGATAATATTTCATGTGTGTCCAGACAAGACGAACCAGACTTATAAAAGTATATAAAGTTCATAAATGTTAAAAATGTTCAAGTGATAAGTGCAGAAGTGAACAAGTGGTGAATAATAATACAGAGAATGGGAATTATTAAACACAGCAAATCAGAACAGTAAATAATTAATATTAACATATTTTCTCAGATATTTCTGGTTTCATGATTTATATTATCATTTGTTAGCTATAATTTATTTCTAGTTTAATCTTTAAATGAAAACATTAGCATGACACTGTACTGAATCTCTTTATTATTTTCCAACCTTCAAAAAAAAAAAAAAAAAAGATTGCTTCAGCTCTCTAGATCTGTGCTGTTTGATGAAATCCTAAAGATGCTGCACTGAATAAAACACTGGAGATGTTTCACATCCTCATCTGTAGATGTGTGTCAGGGAAGATTTGTTCTGTAAAGTGAAGCCGCAGTGCAGTGATTTGGATCTTGACTTGTAACTTTGTAATTTTCATATTTATGTATCAAGCCAAGAGCCAAAATGATTGGGTGGTGATGACTGTTTTAATGTAATTGTTGCTTGACCTTAGGCATGCTTCATGCCGCAATGC
Source organism: Carassius auratus (assembly GCF_003368295.1). Taxonomy (NCBI): domain Eukaryota; kingdom Metazoa; phylum Chordata; class Actinopteri; order Cypriniformes; family Cyprinidae; genus Carassius; species Carassius auratus. Next base: position 356,030 of record NW_020524398.1, read on the forward strand.
ATTCTGGGTGCCACGGATGAGTTTTGCATGATGTACCCAGAATACATTCATACACTGAACCTTGATGTTTGTGTGACAAAGAAAAGTATATATATATATTTTTAATCATTTTAAATTCAGCTGAGTGTCAGGCTGTTGACCCATTGAGTCAAAATAATATTTAAACAATACCACACATTAGCTTGTATGAAAGCAGGAAACTAGACAACATATATGGCTATATATTAATCATCAGCAAACAATCAGCACCATCGTACCACCTGTTCTCTTGCTGTTTTGGCCACAATAAAGAAGACAGCAGTTAAAGAATGACACTGACAAGTCAAGTGTCAAATTGCACAACTAAAACCAACACTTACCACCATTATGGTGACATCAGACCAAACTATTACTTTTAAACAGACGTCAACATCAACATCTAAACCTCTGCTTAAATCTTAATTAGAATGTTAGGGGATAATGTTGTAATAATGTTATTAATAAACATTTTTAGAATGTTTTTAGAGAATGTTATAGTATCTTTTGAGAGAACGTTCTGCGAACAAAAATAAAACTATCCACTAAAAACATTGTTAGAACAATCCAAGGGAATGTTCTTAGAACATTTTAGAACAAAAAAAAATAATTCTAGCTGGGAAGTGCCGCTTCATTTGAAACCAGGTGATGGACATTTACTGCTAATCACAGAACCGGTTTTACTGACAAGACATGCATGACAATCGCATGCGATTAATCGTCCATCCCTACTTTTACATCTCATTTTATACAAAGATTTGTAACATTTAAATTTATTTTTGCTTTGTGTAATATCTCGTCCAATGAATCACTTAATAAATAGATCAAATAAACAGATTTTGTTTTTAACAGTCAGACAGTTGGTTTGAGCCCAAAAGGTTCTAACCCTGAACCCACCCCTTAAAATAAACCTAAATCAAACCCATGAAATTACCTTTTATTGTTTCTAAAATCATCATGTTGTCTAACAGTCAGACTGCTGTAGCAGGCAGAATGATGTGCTTCATTTTTTAGACCACCAGATGACAGTGAAGTCAATGGAAGTGCAGAAAAGACTGGAGTAATCCCAGTTTCTTATTTTTTGGAAAATCATTCAATAGATCTGTTCTTTTAGAAGAACAATATTATTTTTACTTCATCTTTTGTCAGTCTGGTAGTGTCTATGAGAATGACACTGACTCACTTAAACACAGTGTATTTGCTCCTGGTTGCAGCATCGCTCCATGTGTTAAACACAGAGTTAAAATCAGAAAGAGGAAGTGAATCTAAGAGTTCGTAACTTTCATCTCTTATAAACCCCCAGACGCTCCTGCAGCCGTAATGAGCATCTTTACACAGTTCGTTCTCTCATGTTTCAGGTATTTTCTCACAAATATTTAATAACAGTGAATCCTAAAGATTGTTATTTGTTTGGATCTGGAGACTTTTCGAGTTGTTCTTGTGTAGTTGAGATGAAGTTACACATGTCCAGGAAGAGGAAGATGAATATTTTGAACTGCATATTGAAGTGTGAAAACTAGCCATTTGACTCTTTAAGCTGCTGATATTTTTATCATTTGAGCGTCGACACTCAGACATCGACACTGCAGCACGGTAAGACCATTTTAACATTTGGTAAAATAACAGATCTACAACAGATTGTTTGTAAAAATGCGGTCATGACTTAATATAAACTCCATAAGCTCAATATTTGATAAAGATACACATGTAAATGTTTTGTGAAGCTCTTTAGACACACGAGGCCTGACATGAGAAACATCCTCAGCACACGTCAAGTCTTCAATGAGCAGTCAATTAATCTGAAGTCATTATGGTCTGTCTATTGATTATCAACACAATAAAGTTTGTGTTTTTTATTGCAGAAATTACTATGGTGCCGTCACTCGTAACATCTCTTCCTCTGATCTTGGTGATCATGACTGCGAGTGAGTCTTCAGTTACAGTCACTAAACACACTTTAACACTCTTGAAAAACTGTTGATCTCTTAAAGTGTTTTGCTGTCAGTTAACATAAAAACTAGGCTCATTGGAAACACGTGCCTCTGCATACATTTCTTCAAAACTGATAAAAACGTACCTATATGTCTGATTCACGGCAGTTTCCAGTTGAAATGAGCGTCAGAGTCAGTAAAACTGACAACTTTTATGATTTGATAGGCATGGTTTTCTAATTCAGTAGCTTTGCTCGATAGCGTTGCACTTGAGTGATGAAGAGCTCTGGTACACTGTAAAACCCGACAAGTTAACTTAACTCAAATCGTTTGAGTAAATCAATTGCCTTGACTGTAATACCCGACAAGTAAACTAAACTCAAAAGGTTTGAGTAAACAGATGTCCTTAAGTTATGTTAACTCAAACCGTTTGAGGAAACTGATTGCCTTAAACCATTTAAGTTGAAAAAACTAACAGTTATAAGTACTCTGAACTTAATTCAGTTGAGTTCACTGAAAGAAGAAATACATTGCAATTAAGTGATTAAGTGATTAATTGAGTGATAATTGAGAATTAGTGATGAACAGCTGCTGTTAACAAACAGAATCACTGAAGAAAAGAGAAACACAAGAACTACTACAACTGACTTCAGACACAGACTTAGATGAAATCAACTGAAATAAAATACATGAAATCTCTCAAGATCTGATTAAACAACCCCACAAACAGCATCACCAGCTCCACTTATTAATAACCAGACTGACTTTATTTCTGTCAGACGTCTACAGAAGATCTTATTGAGAATGAACTAAGGTTTAGATGTTGATTTATTGTTTCATTTGAAGTAACCATGTTAGAGATCAGTGTTTGCTTTAGTTGGGCTCTTGACCCTTGATTTCTGCCTTGTTTTTTTGTTATAACCACTGTTATAACCATATGTTTCTAAAACACATTTGTTGTAACTCAAACTAAAGCAAACACTGATCTCTAACATGGTTATTTCAAATGAAACAATAAATCAACATCTAAACCTTAGTTCATTCTCAATAAGATCTTCTGTAGACGTCTGACAGAAATAAAGTCAGTCTGGTTTAGTGTTGTTTTTGGCGGCCTGTTTTAATTTTAGTTTTAGTATAGTCTTTGTGTCAAGCTGTCATTTTAGTTTTTATTAGTTTTAGTCATGTTCATACTCTTTTTAGTCTAGTCTAGTTTTAGTCAACTAAAAGTCTGAGCATTTTAGTCTTATTTTAGTCAGAATTATCCATGATTATTTTCGTCTAGTTTTAGTCGACGAAAACTGATGACATTTTTAGTCAAGTTTTAGTCAATGAAAATTGTATTTTAGCCTCTATTTGGTAATGCAATTCTATTTAACCCAGTCAATATAGTGTAAGTACCTAGTAGTATAGACCAAAATATAAACCAAAATTTTCTTTTAGCCAAACCCATTTCAAACAAAGTTTTCTTATCTAGAATCTAGAATACTTATCTAGAATACGGTATTCAAACTTTCAAAGTCATGTTGTTGATGCCAAATTCAGTTCAGAGTGATTGCTATGTGAATTAAAAAAAACTAGCTAAAGTATTTGGCCGACAAGGGATGTCAGTCAGTCAGGTAGGAACTAAGAACCCACTTTACACTCTCTTACATAAACACACACACACACACACACACACACACACTCACAAACAAATACACACACACACACACACACACACACGCTAGTCACACACGTTTGTCTCAGTCGTTTTCAGCTCCAGTGGCTAACGTCTAAAGCTAACGTTAAAATGAGACACATTAACCACAGCCTCATGAGTTGGCTTGGCATGAGCTTTCTAATATAGAAAGTAACGTTATGTTAATGTCTTTTGACTTACCTCAATTTCATTATGGAATGCCTTGAGATGTCTCTTAAGGTTTGTGGTGTTTTTTCTGGTGATTTTGTGGCCGCATTTCTCCCCATCTTTTTTCACAACACATTCAGTTTTTCTATTCTTTTTCTTCCAAAGAGGAACCCCGGCTGGCCGGCCATCGGACCCTTTCTCTCTGTCAGGCTAATAGACTTAACTTTGTTGTCGTTGACATACACTCACCATGACACTCACCGCAGTCTAAATATCTAAATAATGCCGCGAGTGAGGCTTGAGGAAGTGATGTCGCCTGCGTCTGCGCAGTGCAACCTGATGCAGCCTCCCGAAAGGGAGACACAGCAGGAAACAGAAATTACTGCAAAAATACTACGACTAAACGAGACGAAATAAGGTTATAACATTTCGTCTCGTCTCGTTTTGGTCAACAAAAATAAAGAGACATTTTAGCATAGTTTTTATTTTGTAAACCACATTAAGTCTCGTTTTTATTCGTCAACGATAATGCATTATACATTTAATTATAGTTATCGTCACATGATCAGCATTTACGTTGCGTCTCCGCTCGTTTTCGTCACGTGATAAAGGTTCGTTGACGACGATATTTAGTCATAATTTTCGTTGACGAAAGCAACACTAGTCTGGTTATTAATAAGTGGAGCTGGTGATGCTGTTTGTGGGGTTGTTTAATCAGATCTTGAGAGATTTCATGTATTTTATTTCAGTTGATTTCATCTAAGTCTGTGTCTGAAGTCAGTTGTAGTAGTTCTTGTGTTTCTCTTTTCTTCAGTAATTCTGTTTGTTAACAGCAGCTGTTCATCACTAATTCTCAATCAGCACTTAGTTAATCACTTAATTACTTGAATGCAAAGTTTTAAAACTTACATGGTTTAAATCAAGGCAATCTGTTTACTCAAACGGTTTGAGTTAAGTTAACTTGTCGGGTTTTACAGTGTACAAAACAGCTCAAATCCAATTTATGTGTTTCAGGGGTTGATGGTCAGCAGTATCTGACAGTGAATTATGGTCCTTCATATGTTTGTGCATTAAAGGGGTCAACAGTGAATCTCTCTTGTACTGTAAAATATCCTCATGATCATGAGCTCAAAACAGCTTTCTGGACCAAACCTGCTGTAAATGATGGAGATCCACCGAACCTGTGTTTAGACCCAGAAAAGAGAGGAAGAGTTCAGTGTGAGAGTGAAGATAAAGACACTCACAGTATCACTTTGATGAATGTAACAGAAGCAGATAAACACATCTACTACTGCAGATTCACTACAAACAGAGGAAGATGGACAGGGATTCCTGGAGCTCAGCTGTACGTCACAGGTAGAGCTAGTGAACTCTCACAAATACAACACACACACACACACACACACACACACACACGTTTGTTTTTGTGAAAAGTGGGGACATCCCATAGGCGTAATGGTTTTTATACTGTAGAAACTGTATATTCTATCGCCATTCACTAACCCTACCCCTAAACCTAACCCTCACAGGAAACTTTGTGCATTTTTACTTTCTCAAAAAAAACTCATTCTGTATGATTTATAAGCGTTTTGAAAAATGGGGACATGGGTTATGTCCTCATAAGTCACCCTCTCCTTGTAATACCTGTGTCATAGCCATGTCATTATACAGAGTTGTGTCCTAATATGTCACAAAAACAAGAGCACACATACACACACACACACACACACATCTACATTCACAAATTGTTCCATCTGTTTAACCGAACATGTGACTTCAAGCTGTATTTTATTGGTATATGATATTTTCTTGTCAGAAGAGTTTAGGTGTTGTCTCAACAGTAGCTGGGTTTCCATCACCCTGCTTTTTTGTGCATTTTAAGTATTGCATCAGAATCAAATTTCGTATCGCTGAATTTCGAATAGAAATGCCTTAATTGACAAAAAAGCTTTTACACTCGCTTGAGGTTTTTGACCTTTCGAAAAAGGGTTAATGCGAATAATGGGAGATAGAAATGCTTTTTGGGAATAAATTCTTCCAAGCGCATCAAAGTGTCATGTGACGTGCTATACATATAAACAAGAATTGAATTGCTATTAAATGGACAATCACAAGCAGGAAATTTGTAAATGGCTTTAGACCAACAGCAGAGTGATAAATAATGTGTTCGACTTGAAGCACGGCTACAGATGTCGATCAACGAGAGCAGCCGCTTGCAGTCGGGGCCGGAGCCGTCAAGCCGAACACTTTCTGCTCCCGTTAGTATAATGCTCAAGAGGTGTTTGCATGAAGTCAAACTAATGACTGAATTTATATTTTTATGCAGACTTTTAAGTGGACTGTCACTTTAAGCTGATGAATCAATGAGATGTTGTTCTGTCAGATCTGCAGGTGGAGACAGAGCAGAGTGTGAAAGAGACAGATTCAGTCACTCTGACATGTAAAAGCAGCTGCTCTCTTCCTCAACAAACAACATTCATCTGGTTCAGAGAGACACAGATATTAACTACAGGAATCATCAGAGAGAATCAGCTTCATCTGCAGTCAGTCAGTCGTGATGATTCAGGAAACTATCGGTGTGCTGTTTCAGGAGAGGAACATCTGATCTCTCCACCTGTTTTTCTTAAAGTAAGATGTGAGTACAAACTGATTCATTATCATAAGTGAATTATTCACACCCTTTAATTTTTTTATTTCTTTTGAATTGAGATTGTAAAGTTAGACATCAGCTGAAATCTAAAAGAAAGTGAAATGTGTGTTTGAAAGCCTAATTATATTTCTAATTTCTGTGTTTTGTGTTTCAGCGGGTGATGGTCAGCAGGATTGGGGAGTGAGTTACAGTCCTTCATATGTTTGTGCATTAAAGGGGTCAACAGTGAATCTCTCCTGTACTGTAAAATATCCTCGTGATCATCAGCTCAAGACAGTCTTCTGGACCAAACCTGCTGTAACTGTTATAGAAACCCCTGACCTGTGTTCAGACCCAGAAAAGAGAGGAAGAGTTCAGTGTGACCGTGAATATAAAAACAACACTTGCAGAATCACTTTGACGAGTGTAACAGAAGCAGATAAACACATCTATAACTGCAGATTCACTACAGACAATAAGGAGGGAAGATGGACGGGGGTTCCTGGAGTTCAGCTGGACGTCACAGGTAGAGCTACAGACACAAATACACCACAGAAATATGTAAAACACATCATGGAGCATATAAAACACAGATTGTGTCACCTGTTATTCCAGAAGCTCAAACAGTAGAGAATGGCACTAGTAACGACAAAACCATGAGAGCAATTCCCAGGAAATACTTTTACTGATAGAGTGTTTACCTTGAATCAATGCAAGTCACTTTGGATGAAAGCAAATGTTTAAATGTAAATTCTTTATTCTTTACCACCCACTGGGCAAAGTTATGTTTTTTTATGTCTTTGCAGACGTTGAATGTCTTTGATTTGCAGTTGATTTTACCACATGCTCAATCAGAATCAGAATCAGAATCAGAAATCAGAAAGAGCTTTATTGCCAGGTATGTTTACACAAACTAGGAATTTGTTTTCGTGACAAAAGCTCCGCAGTACAACAGAATGACAGCGACAGAACATAAAACAAATAATGAAAGAATAAAAAATACAAATAAGTAGATAGTGAATGACAATAGACAGATTGGCAATTGTAGGCAGGTATATTTACAAAATGCAGTTATGTATGTACATGTATATTATGTGCAAAATTTAAGTGTATACTAAGTATGTGTGTTAGATAAATAAGTGTATGTGTATATAAATATAAAGTGTAGTGTGTTCGCAGTTATTATCAGCTGTTCATAAGATGGATTGCCTGAGGGAAGAAACTGGTCCTGTGTCTGGTCGTTCTAGTGCTCAGTGCTCTGTAGCGTCGACCAGATGGACACAGTTCAAAGAGGGAGTGTGCTGGATGTGAGGGGTCCAGAGTGATTTTGACAGCCCTTTTTCTCACTCTGGATAAGTACAGTTCTTGAATAGAAGGGAGGGTTGTACCAATGATTCGCTCAGCAGTCCGGACTACCCTCTGTAGTTTTCTGAGGTCAGATTTAGAAGCTGAGCTGAACCAGACAGTTACTGAAGTGCAGAGGATGGATTCAATGATGGTGGAGTAGAACTGTTTCAGCAGCTCCTGTGGCAGGTTAAACTTCCTCAGCTGGCGAAGGAAGTACAACCTCTGCTGGGCCTTTTTTACGATGGAGTCAATGTGAATGTCCCACTTCAGGTCCTGAGAGATAGTGGTGCCCAGGAACCTGAATGACTCCACTGCGGTCACAGTGTTGTTCGTGATGGTGAGTGGGGGGAGTGCAGGGGGGTTTCTCCTGAAGTCCACGATCATCTCCACTGTTTTGAGCGTGTTAAGCTCCAGGTTGTTGAGACTGCACCAGACAGCCAGCTCTTTTACCTCCTGTCTGTAAGCAGACTCGTCACCGTCCTGAATGAGGCCGATGAGTGTGGTGTCGTCTGCAAACTTCAGGAGCTTGACAGAGGGGTCCTTGGATGTGCAATCATTAGTGTACAGGGAGAAGAGCAGTGGGGAGAGAACGCAGCCCTGGGGAGCTCCGGTGCTGATTGTACGGGTGCTGGATGTGTATTTTCCCAGCCTCACTAGCTGCTGCCTGTCTGTCAGGAAGCTGTTGATCCACTGACAGACGGAGGTGGGCACGGAGAGCTGATTTAGTTTGGGCAGGAGGAGGTTTGGGATGATCGTGTTGAAGGCCGAGCTGAAGTCCACAAACAGGATCCTCACATAAGTCCCCGGTCTGTCTAGGTGTTGCAGAACATAATGCAGTCCAATGTTTACTGCATCGTCCACAGACCTGTTTGCTCTGTAGGCAAACTGAAGAGGATCCAGCAAGGGTCCAGTGATGTCCTTCAGTTGGGCCAGCACCAGTTTTTCAAATGACTTCATGACTACAGACGTTAGAGCCACAGGCCTGTAGTCATTTAGTCCTGAAATTTTGGGTTTCTTAGGGATGGGGATGATGGTGGAACGTTTGAAGCATGAAGGGACTTCGCACAGCTCCAGCGATCTGTTGAAGATCTGTGTGAAGATGGGGGCCAGCTGGTCAGCACAGGATTTCAGACAGGCTGGTGTAACACAATCTGGGCCTGGTGCTTTTTTCCTTTTCTGCTTCCGGAAGACCTGGCGCACCGCATCCTCGCTGATCTGAATTGCAGGTGTGGGGGAGAGGGGGGATGCAGGAGGTGAGAATGGTAAGAGTGCTTGATTGGAGAGGTGTTCAGGATGGGTTGCAGGAGCTGTTAATGGTGTGAACGTTTGTTTGGAGAGGCATTCAGGGCTGGTTGCAGGAGTTGTGAAGGGTGTGAATGGTTGTGTGGGGAGGCGTTCAGGGCAGGTGATGGGTGTTCTTTCAAACCTGCAGTAAAACTCGTTCAGATCGTCTGCCAGTCGTTGATTCTCTACAGTGCTGGGGGGTGGTGTCTTGTAATTGGTGATCTTCTTTAGACTTTTCCACACTGATGCGGAGTCGTTGGAAGTGAACTGAGTCCTTATTTTTTCAGAATAATTCCTCTTTGCCACTTTGATCTCCTTTTCCAGTGTGTATTTAGCCTGTTTATACAAGACATTGTCCCCCTTCACGTAAGCATCTTCTTTGGCCTGACGGAGCTGTTTGAGTTTTGCAGTGAACCACGGTTTGTCATTGTTGTAAATTAGTTGAGTCTTTGTAGGAATACACATATCCTCACAGAAACTGATATATGATGTAACAGTCTCTGTGAGTTCATCCAGATCGGTGGCAGCAGCTTCAAAAACACTCCAATCAGTGAGGTCAAAACAAGATTGTAAATCCTGCTCTGCTTCATTAGTCCATCTTTTTACAGTCCTTGATACAGGTTTAGCTGATTTTAGTTTCTGCCTGTAGGACGGTATAAGATGAACCAGAAGGTGATCAGAACGTCCCAAAGCTGCTCGTGGAACAGAGTGAAATGCATTCTTTATTGTGGTGTAACAGTGATCCAATATATTACTGTCTCTTGTGGGACAAGTAACATGCTGTCTGTATTTTGGCAGTTCACGGGAGAGATTGGCTTTATTAAAGTCCCCGAGAATGATTAAAACAGAGTCCGGGTGTTGTTGTTCTGTGTCTGTGATCTGATCAGCGAGTTTCTGTAAAGCTGAGCTCACATGCGCTTGCGGAGGGATGTAAACACTGACCAGAATGAACGAGTGAAACTCCCGCGGCGAATAGAACGGCTTGCAGTTAATGAAGAGTGTTTCGAGATTTGAGCAGCACGTCTTCTTTAACACAGTTACATCTGTACACCACCGTTCATTGATGTAAAAGCATGTCCCGCCGCCGCGTGATTTCCCCGTAGATTCTGATTCGCGATCCGCTCTAAACAGCTGAAAGCCCGGCAGATGGAGCGCGCTGTCCGGTATGGTGTCATTCAGCCAGGTTTCCGTGAAACACAGAGCAGCAGAGTGTGTGAAATCCTTATTTGTCCGAGAAAGCAGAAGGAGTTCGTCCGTTTTGTTGGGTAGAGAGCGGAGATTTGCCAGATGGATGCTAGGCAACGGCGTTCGAAATCCGCGCTTCCTGAGTCTGACGAGCGCTCCCGCTCGCTTCCCCCGTCTGCGCGTCCTGAAGCGCTTGATCAGCGCCGCTGCTCCTCCGATAACAACATTCAGTAAAACGTCTGAATAATTAAAATCCGGTAAAAGATCTTGTGGTGTGTTCTGCCGAATGTTCAGCAGTTCTTCCCTGGTGAAACTGATGGCAGGAATATAACTAAAGACAGGACAAACTAACAAAAACACAAAAACATATGCAGAGCTCGTCACGGAGGCAGCCATCCTGTATCGGCGCCAGCGTTAAAGTTCAATCGTCAGTTATTTCATTATTTCATAAAGGTTATTTTATTTTCTTGATTTTAGGACAAACACAGTGTCTGGAAATTACATTGAAATAACACAAGTCTAAATCTAACGCATCCTGAGAGTGTTGATTTGGTCCAGAAACAGTATAAATTATGCCTAAATGAACCTTAAATGATGTTGAAAATATTTCCACTGACCACTTTTGAACTAGTTTTAACCTTGTAAGGAGGTTCTGTGAACGTTTAAATCAGACGTCAAAAAAATACGTAAAAAGACTTTCATTCTGTCTCGTCAGTGGACGTCTTTTCAACGTCAGCAAAGACATAAAAAGACGTCCACTGGATGTAACTTTGCCCAGTGGGTATTTTCTTCTGCTTAAAGTTTCAATTGTTATAACATTTAAGCTATGTTGATGAAACTATAATGATGAATCAGTGAGTTGTTGTTGTCAGATCTGCAGGTGGAGACAGAGCAGAGTGTGAAAGAGACAGATTCAGTCAATCTGACATGTAAAAGCAGCTGCTCTCTGCCTCAACAAACAACATTCATCTGGTTCAGAAACACACAGAGATTAACTACAGGAATCATCAGAGAGAATCAGCTTCAGCTGCGGTCAGTCAGTCATCGTGATTCAGGAAACTATCGGTGTGCTGTTTCAGGAGAGGAACATCTGATCTCTCCACCTGTTTATCTTCATGTAGGATGTGAGTACAAACTGATTCATTAACATTAGATAATAATTTCACTGATTATTGAGAGATTTTCAGAATTAACTTCAGATTTGTTTTCTAAATTCATCATTCATTCATTATTCATTCTGAATAGATGACATCATCATTAGACATGATTTATATTTACTATTGTAATAATATGAAAATGAATGTGAATCAAGAATCTGTGGTGTAGAGACCCTCTTCATGGGTTTATAAATGAATACATGTACCTTTCTAATCTCATCACTCAAATAAAATCTCCTTTAATTTCTGCTTGTGGATATACTTCAGTTAATGTCAACAACCATAAGAGAAGTTAAATAAGGTAATTATTCATCATTTACTTTTCATCTAGATCCTCCAAAGAGTGTCTCAGTGTCCATCAGTCCGTCTGAAATAGTGGAGGGAGATTCAGTGACTCTGATCTGCAGCAGTGACTCAAACCCTCCTGCTCTGAACTTCAGCTGGTTTAAGGAGAATCAAAGCTCCTCTGTTGGATCTGGACAGAGTTTCATCATCTCCAGCTTTAACTCCAGTCACAGCGGACGCTACTATTGTGAGACTCAGAATCAACATGGATCTCAGAGATCAGCGTCTGTTTCAGTCTCTGTTAAAGGTATTCATCATAAACAGATACTCTTTGAGTTAAATCTGTCTCTAGTGTGAAATGGTCTTCATGAACATCTTGTTTCAGGGTTTCAGAGAGCTGCTCTGCACACAGTTCCTGGGATTGTGGTGGGATGTGTAGCATTGATCTTCATCATCATCATCATCATTGTGTTTATTAAGTGAGCTCCTGCATTAAAAAGTCATTTCACAAGTTAACACAAATGCAGAATTTGTTAAACTTATTGCAAAATGTTAAATGTAACTTGCAATAAATTACTGTTCAGTTTGTAACAAAATTTTCCAGGAAGAAGAGGAGAGACAGTGGAGCTGAAGATGTCAGACAAAATAAGGCAAGATTGATAAATCATACCTCAATCCAGAGGTGGGTAATCCAGGGGCCAAAGAGTAAAAATCCTGCCATATTTATGTTCCACCCATGAACTCAGCAGCTGATTTCATCAGAGGAAGAAAAGTCATTCCAAATCCAATCTGAAGTCCTCAAAGAGTTAAAGTTAATGAGATAATTAAGTAACTAATTAAATGATGATTGTGCATTAATGATTAACACCCGCTGTTATTGAGAACTACAAAGGATCAGATGTTGGTTAAAATGTTGCCACCATCATGGAGATCAGTGTTTGAATTAGTTGTGTTCTTGACCCTTTACTTGTTGTGTCAGATATCTCTCTGTATGTGATGTTGTGGAGAAAAGCGATCTGTGATATATGAAGAACAAATATTCACACTGAGCTGATTTAATTACATCTCAAATAATGTTTAGGGTTCAAATAATGTCAGTCCAAAATGATAATCAATGCATTTAAATCAAGCTCATCCAGTCATCAAAAGCAAAAGTTACCTGTTAGATCAAGAGTTGCATCAGCATTGCACAAATGTTTACTGTTAAACAATAATGCAATTGCTTACAAGCAGATTTCTAGAAACTAGTTAAAGGCTCAAGAGCTCCACTGAAGCAAATACTCACCACAATTGTGGTGGCACAGTTTTTTTTTCTTCCAGTTGATTTCATCCAAAGCTGTGCTTAAAGTCAGTTGTAGTTCTTGTGTTTCTCGTTTCTTCAGTAATGTTGATTGTAAACCGCAGGTGTTCATCGCTAATGCACAATCTTCATTTAATTAGTCACTTAATTATCTCATTAACTTTAACTCTTTGAGGAATTGGGATTTGACTCAAGACTAGTTTGTGACTTGGAAGGAATGACTTGTGTCCTCTGGTGAAATCAGCTGCTGAGTTCATGGGTGGAGCAAAAATATGGCAGGACTTTTACTCTTTGGCCCCTGGATTACCCACCTCTGCCTCAATCTACAAAAGCAGCAAGATCATGATGTAGATTGTATATTTGACTATAAAAATTAATACTTAAAAAGTAATGTACTGTTGCTTGACTAATATTTGAGAAAATATCTCAGATTGATCTTGTGATATCTGTGTGATTGTTATTTTATGAAACAGCAGGAGGATCGTGTCAGCAGATCAGTAGAAACAGCTCTGACCAATGACGATCCAGTGTATTCAGAAGCATCAGCCAATCAGACGGATGATCTGTATGCTATGGTTCAAGCGAAGAAACCCAAACGCTTGAGGGGAGAACAAACAGAAAAAGACTCTGGAGATGCTGAAGAGATTCAGTATGCCAGTGTCCATCACTTCAAGAACAAAGCCATGAACAAGACTGAAGAGACCACTGAGATGCAACATCCGTCTGATGCCAGCAGGTGAGGAACGATTCATCTGAACCCAAACGAGACACATTCAATGCTTAATCAGACCTCTCGTTTTTGTGTTGTTGAAATGATGGATTGTCACCTGCTGGAGTAACATTATCATATTCATAAACCTTCTCCCCAGATCTGAGGATGTGATCTACAGCTCAGTCAAATGAAGAACATGTGGTCGATCTGATGCTCACAGGAGACCTGGGTTTGAGTTCAGTGCAGGTCATGTTTCAGATCCTTCTCTGCTTGATTTCACACATTTACACATTCATGGACTGTTCTGATGTTTGGACATTAATGTTTTTCAGCTTACAGCCAGCTCATTTAATCATGAATATTACACACAGTCTTCTCTCTGCACTCACACATGGACACCACTCAGACCTTTCAGAGTCAAAGGCCTTTTAGCTCTCGCTTTGTACAGTCAGACATTTTCTTTTGTGTGTTCATACTGTGTGATTTTATTGCTAAATACATTACATTTTAACATTGTCAGAAAGTCTTTATTGTTATTATTACATCACTATGACAATTTAGCACATTTTACACTTAATTGTACTCTGGTTTGTTTGCCTATAAAAAGCCTAACCAAGTTATAATCATTTTAAGCTACCTGCTCATAAGACATATTTTTCAAGTTTCTATTTTTATTTTGCTATTGAGAGTATTGATGCTGTTAGTGACATTGACACAAAGGTGATCACTTGTATAATTTTAACCATTTAAAATGAATTAAAGTTACAAAAAGGCCAATTTATGGCACCAAACTTTGCACTACTACTACTAAGTTGATGAGTTGATTTACCTGCCTCTGGTCACAGAGTCTTTTAGATGGATGCTGAGACTTTTTATGTCCATGTCTGTAATATGCTGTGTATCCCACCAGCTGACAACCCGGGTGTCAAAATACTTTTGGGTAAACTGACCGTGTGTGGAATCAAACAGACCAGAACAAAAACAGACATTCTGGGGGTGGAACTGCTTTCATGAATGAAAACAATCTTCTTTAAAATTTAAAAGTTTTTCCCATAGTGTGGAAATGTAATGTGAGTGAACCGTATCAGTGTTAGGGAACACGTCAATTTGATTAAAGAATTTCATTTAATTCCTAGCTTTCTAGTCTATTTCTAGACAGCTACTACGAACAAGGTATGAGAGTTTTATTTGATAAAGAGTTTGTCAAAGGTAGTGGTGTGAAAGAGAAGAAACTGAGAGCTTTTGGTACAAAAATGTTTGGTTTATGTGTGTGGGTTAATTCTTAATTGATCATGTTATGCCAAACAGGACCTTAGTGGACCTTTATATCACAGGGCCTTTAGGACGCTGCACAACTCTTGGTAAATAAGTTTGACAACTAGAAATTGATTCAAAGTAAGCAAACACGTAGATATTTATTATGATGATTATGATTTGGGAGCAGGTCAGCTAGGCAATGTACAAAGCTTTCAGCTCTCATTCCCTTTCTGAGTTTGTGACTTTTACTATTACGCAGGCCTACTGCAGACGTGAGCAGTGTGACACAGCAAAAGCCAATAAAACCCATAATAATCAGTGATATTTTTCTGATGCCATCCAGTGTAGACAGATAAAACACAATTATCTGATTTAGCAAAAAGAAAAGCCAAATGCAAAAGCCAAAAAAAAAAGGCTTAAGCTTGTTTTTTAATATATATTTTTTAACATGTATGATCAGTGTACAGTAAGTACAGTTAACAGTGCAACGCCTCCACTTCACCCCTGATCTTATCAGTTGTTTGAGTGATGGCCAGTCACAAGACTTGTTTCTAAGCACTTGTGCTGTTAAGAATTATTCCTTCTTACTAACCAAATATGATAACAAACCCTTTTCAGAAGCTTCATTGCTAGTCGTGGTGCTTATAAAAGTGGAGATGTGTGTATTTGTGTTTATTTATAGAGCTGTGATGGTTCAAGTGGTGATGAGCATTAGCATGAATCTCTTTTCTCTGAATTATCTGCTCTTGACATCTGGGGAGTCACAGTTGGTTTAATGCTGTAAGCTACACTTCTGAAGCACTCTCAGGCTGTCAATCATTTCTTCTGATGTTGGGTTGGCTGACATGTAGAGGGCAGAGCTTGAATTCAGCACCTTTAAATGGTTTATGTGTTCAGTTTGCACAGTGTCAGGATGATCACTTCTGCTTTTCTGCAACACCCTCCAGCAGTACTTTTCACTCCAGCAACAAATTAATTTATTCAGCTACATGTATAAATAAGCTTTGCTGCTCTATGTTTTGTATTGACCTACAAATCAATAATTCTTTAAAAAACATTATTCAGACACTTCATATTTAAAGGTCTATTTAATTTGAATTGTATTTAATAATTATACTTTCAAGGAAGCATTTGCATTGGGTTTGTAAAAGCTGATTTCATGCATGTTTTGGCATCAGTTTTTGTTGAGTTTATACAGTTTTGACCTGCAATCGTCTCCAGCATGATCTGTTCTGAGTCATTCGAAACAGTGAATCATTTTGTGAAGCAATTGATTCAATTGTTCAGTGCTTCTATAAGGTTTGTTTCTCCCGTCACTACATCTAAGTGCAGTAATTTAATAAACACAAACACAGAGAACATAAGGAATAACCTGTTGCAACAAACAACTGACAGAAACACAAGGGCTTTATATACACTGGAGAGCAAACAGGACCAATGAGTAACATGACAACAAACAATGAGTGCGGTCAATAAGGCTAACTGTGGAAACAAACAAAGCACACAGGGGCAGAACACACACAGGAACATCATACTGCACACACTTTCTGCTGTTCTTCTGCGGAAGAGGGCTACTTTTATACAGTTGCCATGGGTTGTTTTTTTAGTCTGCAGGTTGAAGCAAACTCCCCGCCCCAGCAGAATGTGATTTCCACTGAGGTTTTGACCCACGGAACACAATTTTGGAGCAATTTTAATAGTTATTTTTGCCCAGAACGTAACTGGGCTAGTTTTGGTTATGATAAGACTAGATTTGAGTACAAATTAGTCTGGATTTGTTACACCGATCTGGCAACCCTGAAAGAAAACTTTAGCTCAAAGGAACATTGACAGATGATGAGTGTGTGAGAAACTCTACAGTGAGTCAAATCTCCTTGTGTATATTTTGATTGGTCATACTGATTAATTTATGGCTGTAATTGTTGGTCAAAAAAATTACTTGAAGCTGGAAACATTTCCTACACAGCAAAATCTCCAGTGTTAATTTAACACTCTGAGTGTGGACACATATAAACACTGAAGCAGAGTTGAAGTTAATTAAATAATTAAGAAGTTAATTGAGTTATGATTGAGCATTATTGAAGACACCTGATGTTAACAAGCAGAATCACCAAACGAGAAAAATCACAACTTGTGTGTCATCATTATAGTGATTTGAGAAGGAAAAAATCATTATGAAAATATAATTATATTTTCCTTAAAATGTTCTTCCTAACTCCAGGCCTTATTATCATGTCATATATAACTGTGATGTTCTGTAAAACAACAAACTTTAAAATATTTTCTTACTGGTGAAAATCAACCGATTGCCTTGACTGTAATACCCGACAAGTAAATTTAACTCAGACGGTTTGAGTAAACAGATGTCCTTAAGTTATGTTAACTCAAACCATTTGAGGAAACCGATTGCCTTAAACCATTTAGTTGAAAAAACTAACAGTTATAAGTACTCTGAACTTAATTCAGTTGAGTTCACTGAAAGAATATTAACATTGCAATTAAGTAATTAAGTGATTAATTGAGTGATAATTGAGCTTTAGTGATGAACAGCTGCTGTTAACAAACAGAATCACTGAAGAAAAGAGAAACACAAGAACTACTACAACTGACTTCAGACACAGACTTAGATAAAATCAACTGAAATAAAATACATGAAATCTCTCAAGATCTGATTAAACAACCCCACAAACAGCATCAGCAGCTCCACTTATTAATAACCAGACTGACTTTATTTCTGTCAGACGTCTACAGAAGATCTTATTGAGAATGAACTAAGGTTTAGATGTTGATTTATTGTTTCATTTGAAGTAACCATGTTAGAGATCAGTGTTTGCTTTAGTTGGGCTCTTGACCCTTGATTTCTGTCTTAGTCTTTTCTCTGGCTGTTATAACTGTGTGTTTCTAAAACACATTTGTTGTAACTCAATAGCCCAGAAGAAATATTATCAGGTGTTAACCTATATCTAGGTGTAGGTTGTTATACTCTTTATTGGTGATGGTAATTATTCATTATTATTCAGATTTATTGTACGGAGTCTAATCTCAGATGAAATAGATGTTGTGTAATTAGTAGAAGTGGACCTAGTAAAAGTGACACGAAGATTCTGTGATAATCAGTTAATATAAAAATTACTTTCTAAACTTTTGTACACATACATTTTTCTTCTATGCCAGTAGTTGGTCAAACACAGACATTAATAATCAGAATATGAACCTCTACAATGGTGACGAAAAAAACATGATGCAATGCATTCTGGGTACTATTGTAGTACAAAACTCATCCATGGCTCCCAGCATGCTCTGCAGCATTTTTTTTTTATGGTCACCATTGTTGAGGTTCATATTCTGATTACTGATGTCTGTGTGTGACTGTTTGACACCGTAGAAGACCAAACTGATTGAAAAGTCATTCAGATTAACTGATTACCACAGAACCACTGTCTCTTAGAATCACTTTTTCTATAATCAATCAAATTACACAACACTTATTTTATCAGAGCTTAGACTCCATACAGTTCAATAATTGATGATTACCGTCGCCAATATAAGGTATAACAACCTACAACTAGGTACAGGTTAACACCTGATGGCTTTTCTTCTGGGCTTTTGAGTTACAACAAATGTGTTTTAGAAACACATGGTCATAACAGCAAGAGAAAAGACTAAGACAGAAATCAAGGGTCAAGAGCCCAACTAAAGCAAACACTGATCTCTAACATGGTTACTTCAAATGAAACAATAAATCAACATCTAAACCTTAGTTCATTCTCAATAAGATCTTCTGTAGACGTCTGACAGAAATAAAGTCAGTCTGGTTATTAATAAGTGGAGCTGGTGATGCTGTTTGTGGGGTTGTTTAATCAGATCTTGAGAGATTTCATGTATTTTATTTCAGTTGATTTCATCTAAGTCTGTGTCTGAAGTCAGTTGTAGTAGTTCTTGTGTTTCTCTTTTCTTCAGTGATTCTGTTTGTTAACAGCAGCTGTTCATCACTAATTCTCAATTCAGCACTTAGTTAATCAATTAATTACTTGAATGCAAAGTTTTAAAACTTACATGGTTTAAATCAAGGCAATCTGTTTACTCAAACGGTTTGAGTAAAGTTTACTTATCGGGTTTTACAGGGTAGCACAGTTTTAATAGTTTTCTCCTGTTTTCAGTAGAAAGAGGAAGAGAATCGGTGGAAGTGAAGATGTGAATCAAAAGCAGGCGAGTCAGCAAACACACATCTTCATCTTCAACTGCAATATTTGATGATGTTAATGCACTGAAGTATGAATAAACTCCTGTGTCTGAAATCTTTCTCTACAGACGGCTGACTCGAGTGATGATACATACACAGCTCTGGATCCAGTGTCCAGAACATCTGCTGACATTTACAGCACGATCAGAGTCAGTGAAGGTCTCAAACACTCTTTACTCTCACATTCAGCAGAGTCATATAAACACAGTGTGTTCTGTTCATCTGTCTCTCACAGTCTGCTGACTCCAGAGCTCCTGATGACACCTACACGGCTCTCCAGCTTCAGTCCAGATCTTCTGAATATGAGACTCTAGCAGGAACTCATTAAACTCTCCTCACAGGATACTGCTCACATGGAAATACTCAGAAACTCATTCATATCATATCTGATGCTTATTTCATTATCAGTAACTTTTATAAACCTTCCTGGAGTAACTGTGTATACTGTAATGGAGCATATAACATTCTGCAGAATATGTTTTTCATCTTTCAAATGTTTATTGTACATTTCACATTGTCTTTATATTTCTGCTGCACTCACAAATACATGTGAACTTGTTTATTTCTTAAAGTAATATCCCAATAATGTAGTTTAGTGTCTCTTCACTGGAGTAAAGACTAGATTTATATTTTCTAATTATGTTATTCATCACACAGCTAAGCAGTGTTTTCATGGGAAACTCAATATCTGTAGCTGATTGTAATAAAGTCTCTGTTTGCTCTGATATCTGAGTAGATTGTGTTCTTCTGTATCTTGACTGGAGTAACCTGATAATGTTTACAATACCAGCATCTCACATCAGCATTTCTCTTGTGTCTACTGTGTATTAATCATCAGTGATAATATTTCATGTGTGTCCAGAAAAGACGAACCAGAGTTATAAAAGTATATCAAGTTCATAAATGTTAAAAATGTGCAAGTGATAACTGCAGAAGTGAAGAAGTGGTGAATAATAATACAGAGAATGGGAATTATTAAAACACAGCAAATCAGAACAGTAAATAATTAATATTAACATCTTTTCTCAGATATTTCTGGTTTCATGATTTATATTCTCAATAATTAGTATAATCCTACAATTTATTTCTAGTTTCATCTTTAATTTAAGACATTTGCAATTTTGCATGACACTGTACTGCATCTCTTTATTTGTGTAAAGTCTCTTATGCTCACCAAGGCTAGATTTATTTATTAAAAATACAGTAAACACTGTAATATTGTGAAATCTTGTCCGTTTAAATTATCTATTTGAATGATTTAACATATAGGCTGCTGTATTCCTGTGATCAAAGCTGTATTTTCAGCATCATTCCTCCAGTCTTCAGTGTCACATGATCTTCAGAAATCAGTTTAATATGCTGTTTAAGAAATATTTCTGATTATTATCAATGTTGAAAACAGTTGTGCTACTTGATAGTTTTGAGCAAACTATTTTTTTCACGATTCTCTTATGAATATTTGAAATGGTCATTTGTGTCAGAGTTATTTATCCCAATATACAGGTGTATTACAATAAATTTGAATGTCATGGAAAAGTTCATTTATTTCCGTAGTTCATCTCAAATTGTGAAATTCTGGTATAAAAAAAAAAAAAACATTGCACACAGACTGAAGTAGTTTTAGTCTTTAGGTTCTTTTAACTGTGATGATTTTGGCTCACATTTAACAAAACCCCACCAATTCAAGTTGAAAAGACTGTGAGTTTGTTGATAGTGATAGGATTGTGATAGGATTGTATGTGGCATAAGAGAGGATCAACTAAAAGGCAGACTTCTTCGAGAAATGGATCTCACATTGGGAAAGCCCATAGACATTTGCAGGGCCAGCAAGATCACGTCAAGTCAGATGAAAGCACTCAATGATGAAGTAAATATACACAGCTGAATCCATAAAGCCAAAGAAAAGAGACACCAAATCAGAGCAGACGTCAGTGATGAGAAAGTAATGCAGCAGATGCGGCAACAAGCACGAGTACAGAGAATGCCTAGCCTACGGGAAAACATGTAAGTCAAAGATGTGTAATACCAAAGACCTGCAGAGTCAGAGTAAAAGAATGCACGTGATTGAACAAGATGGTAACATGGTTATTGGTACAGTAACAGTGGAAAAAGCAAGAAATGTAAGTCGCTAAGCAAAGTCGCTAAACAAGTTAAAAAGGATGAACAATGGGTCGAGAAAATCCAGATAAACAAGACTGATGTAAAAGTGACACTATATACAGGAGCTGAATGTAATGTCATGTCAGAAAGAGTGTACAAGTTGCTAAACATAGCAGGGAGACTGCAGAGGTCAAGCTGCTAACTTGTTACATATTCAGGACACAAGGTGGAGCCACTGGGCAAGAAAGCACTGAATTGTGTGTACAAAGGACAGAAATACAAAATCCTGTTTGAGATAATGATGCATGATGCACCTGCCATTCTAGGACGATCTGCATGTCAAAAAATGGGCATAATTAAAAGACTGTATGAAATTGAATAGAGCAGTGACATTCTCAAGGATTTTGACGATCTATTTGAAGGATAAGGCAGTTTTCAAGGAGAACACCACATACAAATTGATCCAAATATCAGACCAGTTGTGCATGCGCCAAGAAGGATACCTGCACCTCTACGAGAGAAAGGGGTTGAAGAACTACAAAGAATTGAGCAGATGGGGGTCATCGCAAAGCAAACTGAGCCAACTGAATGGGTCAACAGCATGGTAACTCTAGTTACATCGAAGAAAATGTGCATTTGTATGGATCCTAAAGATCTCAATCTGGCAATAAAAAGAGAGCATTATCCTTTGCTGACAGTAGAAAATGTGGTCTCAAGAAAGCCGAATGCAAAGTAATTTTCTGTACTAGACGCAAATCAAGGGTTTTTGCAGATAAAGCTGGATCATGAAAGTTCAAAGCTTTGCACAATAAACACGTCAATTGGGCGATACCGTTTTCTTAGGTTACCTTTCGGTATATCTTCAGCATCATAAGTCTTTCAGAGATCCATTGCACAAACGATAGAAGGACTGGAAGATGTGGTAAATATCATCGATGACTTGCTGGTGTGGGGAGATTCCATTCAAGAGCATGATGAAAGGCTAATAAAGCTGCTGGAATGTGCAAGAAAAAAACAATTTAAAACTTAACAGGAACAAGTGCAAAATAAGAATGATGGAGATCAAATACATAAAACACATACTAAGTGCTCAAGGAGTTAATCCAGATGAAGAAAAGGTAAGGACAGAAGAATGGGGATTTAAGCATGTGACTTCAAGTCCTGGTTATGGACAGTCAAATGGACAAGCCGAGAGAGCAGTGCAAACAGTAAAAAATCTCCTAAAGAAAGCGCAGAGTAGTCAGTGTGATCTGAACATAGCACTACTGGAGAACCGTAACACGCCAATGGAAGGGATAGGATTATCACCTGCACAATTACTGATGGGGAGACGTCTCAGGACGAAGCTACCAACATCATCTGCATTGCTTACCACGGACACAATGTCACAAGTGCATGAGCTACTTAAGCAGAGACAGAAGAAACAGAAGCAGTAATACGTCAGGATGGATAAAGACTTACTGATCTGCAACCTGGAGAAGGAATAATGATGCAAAAGGGAGATTCATGGAAGCCAGCTTTTGTTCTGGCAGCCACTTTCTTTTATAGTAAAGATTCCTGATGGAAAACTGTTCAGACGAAATCTCAGACATTTAAGAAAAACAAGAGGAACAGACTCTTCAACATTTGAGTAAAGCGTTGACATGGATACTGACAGTCAGCAGTCGTTTGATGCATCACAGAGCAATGCACTTGATAGTAAGGACATTTCAAATGAAAGAAAAGGTAATGAAAGCGAAAGAGCGAGCTTACCGTACAAGGTCTACAAGATTTGTAAAAATACCTGAAAAATACAAAGACTGAGAGTTAATACAATGTATGTGCATAGTAGGATGTGTAATAAGTTGAAATGCAATAGTTTATGAGTATAATGCATTTGTGAAAATGTGTTGAATCATTATGCTGAAAGTTTGGTAAATGAAACTCAAATGTTGTGTTTAAAAGTTTGTGCAGAAGTTCTATGCATCAGTATAAAGAAATAAACTTAAAAAGGGGAATGTAACATATTGTGAATGTTATACATATATATGAGGTCATGAGGACATCTAGTGGTCATCTGATATGATGACATCCAGAGTCACGTGTGTATGCTTTGTTACTGAAGTCAGTTGAATAAAGTTATGTTATGGGAGTTGTTTGTCTGTCTAAAGAACAGAACAGTAGTGAAGATGTGCTGATGTGAAGCGTGCTCTGAGAGAGTTCATGGATTCGAATGACTGATTTAATCTTAAAGTTTGTTTGGATTTATTTTATTATTCAAACCTACATGCTATGTTGAAAAAAATGCAGGAATTTCTTTCATTATAAATGCTTCATCTTTTGTCAGTCTGGTAGTGTCTCTGAGACTGACATTGACTCACTTAAACACAGTGTATTTGCTCCTGATTGCAGCATCGCTCCATGTGTTAAACACAGAGTTAAAATCAGAAAGAGGAAGTGAATCTAAGAGTTCGTAACTTTCATCTCTTATAAACACATAGATGCTCCTGCAGCCGTAATGAGCATCTTTACACAGTTCGTTCTTTCATTTTTCATGTGTTCTCTCACAAAGATTTAATAACAGTGAATTTTTTATTTGGATCTGGAGACTTTGAGTTGTTCTTGTGAGTTGAGATGAAGTTACACATGTCCAGGAAGAGGAAGATGAATATTCTGAACTGCATATTCAAGTGTGAAAACTAGCCATTTGACACTTTAAGCTGCTGATATTTTTGTCATTTGAGCGTCGACACTCAGACATCGACACTGCAGCGCGGTAAGACCATTTTAACATTTGGTAAAATAATAGGTCTACAACAGATTGTTTGTAAAAATGCGGTCATGACTTATATAAATATAAATATAAACTCCAGAAGCTCAGTATTTGATAAAGATACACATGTAAATGTTTTGTGAAGCTCTTTAGACACACAAGGCCTGACATGAGAAACATCCTCAGCACACGTCAAGTCTTCAATGAGCAGTCAATTAATCTGAAGTCATTATGATCTGTCTGTTGATTATCAACACAATAAAGTTTGTGTTTTTATATTGCAGAAATTACTATGGTGCCGTCACTCGTAACATCTCTTCCTCTGATCTTGGTGATCATGACTGCGGGTGAGTCTTCAGTTACAGTCACTAAACACACACTTTAACACTCTTGAAAAACTGTTGAGCTCTTCACACTTTGTAGCTCTTAAAGTGACGTGAGTGTTTTGCTGTCAGCTAACAAGTAAAAATGTTCAAAATGAAAAGATACTGTATGTATACATTGGTTCAAAACACCTGAAAAACACCTAATTTTCTCATTTCTGTGTTTCAGGGGTTGATGGTCAGCAGGATTGGGGAGTGAATTATAGTCATTCATATGTTTGTGCATTAAAGGGGTCAACAGTGAAACTGTCCTGTACTGTAAAATATCCTCATAATCATGTGCTTAAAACAGTCTTCTGGACCAAACCTGTAGCTTATGGAGATCCACCAAACGTGTGTTCAGTCCCAAAAAAGAGAGGAAGAGTTCAGTGTGACCGTGAATATAAAGACACTTACAGAATCACTTTGACGAGTGTAACGGATGCAGATCAACACACCTACAACTGCAGATTCACTACAAACACTCAGGATGGAAAATGGACAGGGATTCCTGGAGCTCAGCTGGACGTCACAGGTAGAGCTACAGACACAAACACACCACAGAAATACACACACACACACACACACACACACACACACACACAGAGACACAGACACACACACACACACACACACACACACACACACACATCATCTGTATCATCTGTTCCAGGAGCTCAAACAGTGAAGCACAGCGCCCAGGTGAAAAAGGAATATATTTAAATTATGCTTTTTCAGACACATTTACTATATTTGAATTACACTTTATTAAGTGCTTATTAAATGTATTATTTTGAAACAACTTTAAGTATATTTAGAGTATTTCAATATATGTTTAAGTAAAATTGTTATATATTTACAATATATTTAATGCACTTTATTGAAAAAAAAAGCTAAGCTATCTTATCCATTTGTAGAACATTTCTGTTAAACCTATTTTATTTTTTTTAAGTACAGAATTTTACATCAGTGAACAAATTAAACAATATAACAGTGCAATTTTTGAAGGAAAAACAATAAAAATGTACTGAAAAACACACTGCAGAAGTGAATAGCTGTGTGTGCAAAGACTGAAGATTATAAAGTTTAAGCAGCAGAATTGGGGGGATGTGGAGGTGGAGGTGGAGATGACGTAGGGATGGTGAGAAGTAAAAGTGTGGGGATGATGGAAGGATGTGGTGAATGGATGGTGATGGGAGGATGACGATGATACCCTGGTGGATGAGTTGGTGTTTGGCTCGTGGCACACACCCAGAGCATCCCAGTGCTGACAACACATGGTGGAGTCGAGGTGAAGACCCAAGATGTAGATGATGTGGCTTCAACTGATGGAGACTGAGCTGGTGGATCTGAAGACGCAGACGGAGGCCCGATGGATCTAAACATCGTCGCAGCTTCTGAAGACCTAGACACATCCGCAGCGACGAGCATCATTGGTGGAGCCAGAGTACCAGAGGACTGGGGGGATGCCGGAGTGACCGACAGAGGTGGAGAGTCCAGGGGTCAGAAAGTAAAAGTCCTGCCACATTTTTGCTCCACCCATGAACTCAGCAGCTGATTTCACCAGAGGAGGAAACAAGTCATTCCTTCCAAGTCACAAACGAGTCTCAACTCAAATCCCAAGTCCTCAAAGAGTTAAAGTCAATGAGATAATTAAGAGACTAATTAAATGATGATTGTGCATTGGTGATGAACACCTGCTGTTATTGTGCGTTACAGAGGATCAGATGCTGATGTTTTATTGGTTAAAATTATGCCACCATCATGGAGATCAGTGTTTGCTTCAGTTGGGCTCTTGACCTTTGGTTTCTTATGTTAGATATTTCTCTGTAAAAGTACATGTGCTGTTATAAAACAGTGCGATCAGTGCTGTGCAGAAAACCGTTACTAGCTGGTTTTACATGATGAAGTAATTATAAGGCATCAGCCTGTTTATTTCCAAAACAATTTTATGTATTTATTATTAACAAATGTTAAGTTTTTAAATAACCTACCTTGTGGAACCGTTGGTTTAATCACTATAATGAATACATTTCCTAATGTATGTAATAAATATACATTTTTTAAATCTTTTCCTAATAAGACGCACAGACATCATGACCCAGCATATGAATCTCAACAATGGTGACAACCAACAAAACGCTTCAAGCTGAAGTGCATGCTGGGTAACACCATAGTAAAAACTCAGATTATGCACTGTAGCATGAATAATTATTGTAACCATTGTTGAGGATCATATGATAAGTGCTCATGTCTAAAATCTCGAGCCTGTACAATTATTTTCCCCCAATATTTAAGCATTACAATAATATTTGTTTAATAGGACTTTTTTTTGTAGTTTAGTAATTGCTGAACATAATTTAACAAACCAAAGAGATACACCTTCATGAAGTTAATTAAAATGTTTTAGATGAAAAAAGGGCAATTAAATTTTCTACTTCAAGCTTTTAATTCAGCAATGTGTTAATGTTTACTACGTAACACAACCGCAAGTGTTTAAAAGCGAATTACTTTGAATTATTAAAAGGGTCAAGAGCCCAACTAAAGCAAACACTGATCTCCATGATGGTGGACGGTGGACGTTTTTTTTTTCTTTTTTTCTTCCAGTTGATTTCATCTATGGCTGTGCTTAAAGTCAATTGTAGTTCTTGTGTTTCTCTTTTCTTCAGTGATGTTAATTGTTAACAGCAGGTGTTCATCACTAATGCACAATCATCATTTAATTAGTCTCTTAATTATCTCATTGACTTTAACTCTTTGAGGACTTGGGATTTAACTTGATACTTGTTTGTGACTTGAAAGGAATGACTTGTTTCCTCCTCTGGTGAAATCAGCTGCTGGGTTCATGGGTGGAATAAACATATGGCAGGACTTTTACTTTCTGACCCCTGGACTATCCACCACTGAATAAATGTCAAAATGCCACTTATACAATACAATCAGCATTTACCAGTACTTAAAAGGTTACTCCACCCCAAAATGAAAATCTTGCCTTTAATCACTTACCTCCATGTCGTTCCAAACCCGTAAAAGTGTTATTCGTCTTCGGAACACAATTTAAGATATTCTGGATGAAAACCGGGAGTTTATGTGTGCTGTTAAGCTTGTTTTGATGTTGAATGAAACGTTAATCAGAATCTGTCTCGCGTTTCGATGCTTCCTCAGTGTTTTTTTCCTTTTTTTTTTTTTTTTTTTTTTAATCAGGCTAACTTGTCCAGTAGGGGATATAAAGATGTCTTTCACTTATTATAGTAAGGCGTCACGTCAATATGAGACAGTTGAACACATTTAAATGTCACAAGGTGACGATCTTTAGGGGCGGAACCAAAATTCGGGAAGTTTGGTTCCGCCCGGAAGTGTTTCCGCCCGGACCGGAGAAACAGAACACCGGAACTTCCGGTAGCGCCGTAAGAGGGAAAATCAGGGAATTCGATGCACCTGTGCCTAGTTAGGGACAGCGGTTGGTGATTGGAGGATACGCTGGACAAGGCAGTACTTAAGGCCAAGTTATTTCACAGTCTGGCAGCTCTTTCTGGTGTGTGTGAAGCACTGTGTTGTGCCCGTCTTGGTGCGCTGCTGGTGGCTGTCTAACTCTCTCTCTCCCTCAGGCTGGAATTGTATGATTGTGAAGACATCGCGAACCTTAAAGGTTGAGAAGTGAACGGATTATACGGCGAACTGAGACGACGTGAAAAAGGGGATTGGAAGCGGCATTGATGTGAGTACTAAGAGCCAGTCGAAAGTGCCCTGTATATTGACCTGGCGTTGTGTAGATCTCTCCAGGAGGAGGAGGGCGGCCCTACCCCTAATATAGCGTGGTGGGAGAGCCGAAGGAATACTTATTGAAGTAGTCACAACGACGACATCACTAGCTAGGCCGCATATTCCATCGCCGGATCCGAACCAAGCGAAGTGAAGGAAGACGGGTGTCCTTTTCGTACACTGAGTGTGGTGGGTGAGTCTTCGTGCTGTGAAAACCTATAATTTTGACGTGGTGCTGTATATTGCTGTGGGCTGCTGTGTATTGCCGTGTGTCCTGTCAGATAAACCCCCGCCTTCACGCACTTCGTCGCGGGAGGACAAGGAGACTGCTGGTCCTAGCCTAGTTCAGTACAGTATATGTTGTGAGCGTGCTTCAGATCTCCGGAGATAGCACGGTACGCTGTGTCCAGCCCAGAGGTGAGAGCCATCCAAAACAGAGTAACTGTGCTTTGTGTCCAAGTTGATACCTGTGGAGAGGAAAGGAAAGAGAGAGTGAGTAACACAAGGAGAAACAGAGGAAACCTGTACTTACAGTACGCTGTGTTCAGCCCAGAGGTGAGAGCCATTCAAAGCAAACTAACTGTGCTATTGTGCCCAAGTTGATACCTGTGGAGAGAAAAGGAAAGAGAGAGTGAGTAACACAAGGAGAAACAGAGGAAACCTGTACTTACAGTACGCTGTGTTCAGCCCAGAGGTGAGAGCCATTCAAAGCAAACTAACTGTGCTATTGTGCCCAAGTTGATACCTGTGGAGAGAAAAGGAAAGAGAGAGTGAGTAACACAAGGAGAAACAGAGGAAACATGTACTTACAGTACGCTGTGTTCAGCCCAGAGGTGAGAGCCATTCAAAGCAAACTAACTGTGCTATTGTGCCCAAGTTGATACCTGTGGAGAGAAAAGGAGAGAGAGTGAATAACACGAGGAGGAATAGAGCGAACCCTGTACTTACAGTACGTTGTGTCCAGCCCAGAGGTGAGAGCTATTCAAAGCAAACTAACTGTGCTATTGTGCCCAAGTTGATACCTGTGGAGAGAAAAGGAAAGAGAGAGTGAGTAACACAAGGAGAAACAGAGGAAACCTGTACTTACAGTACGCTGTGTTCAGCCCAGAGGTGAGAGCCATTCAAAGCAAACTAACTGTGCTATTGTGCCCAAGTTGATACCTGTGGAGAGAAAAGGAGAGAGAGTGAATAACACGAGGAGGAATAGAGCGAACCCTGTACTTACAGTACGTTGTGTCCAGCCCAGAGGTGAAAGCCATCCAAAGCAGAGTAACTGTGTTTTGTGTCCAAGTTGATACCTGTAGAGAGGAGGAGAGAGAGTGGATAACGCGAGGAGAAATAGAGCGAAACCTGTACTTACAGTACGCTGTGTCCAGCCCAGAGGTGAGAGCCATTCAAAGCAAACTAACTGTGCTATTGTGCCCAAGTTGATACCTGTGGAGAGAAAAGGAGAGAGAGTGGGTAACACGAGGAGAGACCGAGGAAACCTGTACTTACGCCGCTGCCTGTGGAGAAAGAGAAAGCGAGTGAGCACCCAAGGAACGAACTGTGTGAACCAGTACTTACTGTGAGCTGCAATCAGCGAAGAGGTGAGAGCAAAGCCAAGCCGAATTAACTGTGCCTTTGTGTCCCAGCCGTTGCCTGTGGAGGAAGAGAAAGAGAGTGAGCACCCCGAGAACGAACTGTGTGAACCAGTACTTACCGTGAGCTGTATTCAGCGAAGAGGAGGAAGAAGGAGGGCGCTACGGATACCTAAGACTCAGGCCGGGGCCCGAGTCCCACGCCCCGGATCCCCGTGGCCCCCTTGCTCCCTGACCTCTTCCCGGCCATAGCCCATCTGGAGGGCCGAGTCAGAGTTTAGTTTTAATTGCCCTTTCCCTATTCCCCAAGCTATTTTTAAATATTTAAATAAAGATTGTTTTATCACTTACTTGTTCTCGTGTTGTTTGGTCATTGGGTTGGCTTTGGGGACCTCCTCGAGGTGGAAGTTGAGAAGGGGTGTGGCTTAGTCAAAGCATAGCCAGCCCCTGGGTGTGACAGATTTGGCGTAGTCGGCAGGGTTTCCACCTCGAGTTGAGTAACCAAGGTCGTCCAATGACCGACAACGCGGGGCCTTCAGCCCAACCCCGTGCCATGCCCGTTTTTATGGGGAGCCCCTGGATCCAAAAATATGGGGGGACAGAATCCGAGGTACGATTGTCTGAATGGAAGGCCCAACTAGAGTACCTGGCCGACCTACAGGGCCTTAGTGCAGCCCAGCGGCTTCAATTTGTGTTAAACTCCCTGGATGGAGAAGCGCGGCGAGAGGTGCATGCCGCCCCTGAAGCCGTTAGAGCCAACGCCCAAACCGTGTTCCAGTTCCTCACTGAACAGTATGGTGACCACACCCCCGTAGCTGTCCTTCGCTCCCAGTTCTTCAATTGTAAGCAGGGCCCCCGTCAACCGATTAGAGCTTTCGCCCTGAGGTTGCGAGAGCAATTCGCCCGACTACAGACCCGTCAGGACCACGGGTTGGGAGATGGAGAGACTCTATTGCGGGACCAGTTTCTTCTGGGGCTGAAGGAGGGTCCGGTGAGACAGAGCCTACGTATCCAGTTTCGAAGGGACCCGGGTCTTACGTTCGAAGATCTGAAGAAAGAGGCACTGGCCCTGGAAGGTGATGAGACTGAGGTGAGTGGTCCCCCAGTGTGTGCGGCCGTCAGTGAAGTAGCACCAGCCCAACCCGGAGGCCCTGACTGGAAGCAAGCACTGAAGGCTGAACTTTTGAAGGATGTCCGCGATCAGATGTCTGAACTGTCTAAAGCCCTCGTAGGAGAATTGCGCCAAGGACGGGCGCGGGAGGAACCACGGCCGGCGCCCCGAGACCGAGTGTACTCAGAGGGAGGCCGAGAGCCGTTCAGGCGCCCGAACCACTTTAACCGGCCCCGTTTTGAATGGGACGAGCAAGGGCGACCCATCTGCAACCGCTGTGGCAAACCAGGTCACTATAGCCGCCAGTGTGGGCCCCGCAGGGCGTCAGAAGGGGGTTTTTAGGTCGGCCGGCCACTGTGGGTCGTGTGGCCGGGACCCCTCGAGAAGACCCTGGAAGAGGAGATGGCTCTAGGAGCCAGATGATTGGGCGTAGCCCCGTGGCGAAGGTGAGAGTGTGTGGCAAAGAGATTCAATGCCTGGTAGACACAGGCTCCCAAGTGACGTTATTTGCTGAGAGTTTATCCGAAGAAGTGTTTGGGAAACAAGGGGCACCAGGGGCGGAGGCCCCCTGGCTTACTCTGAAGGGCGCAAACGGCCTCGACATCCCATATATTGGCTACCGATTGACGGACCTAGAGGTTCACGGAGTGATGGTCCCCCAGAAAGGTGTGATTATCGTGCAAGACCATTGTCTGGTCCGGCGGGGGAGAGTCCCCGTGAGGATACGGAATGTACACCCATACGCGGTGCAACTACATCGGCACCAACGATTAGCCCGTCTGACAACGGTTACACCCCACCAAGTAAGGGAAGAGAGGGATATTAGTTTTCGTCAGGTGTGCCCCACTGTCATCGAGGTGGCCCTGACACAAGTAGACACCCCATGGGGTGGTATGGAGAGGAGTGTGCCGAGCCACCTGGCGGGTGAGTCATTACAAGGGGAGGATTTAGAGCAAGCACAGACACAGAAGTTACAGGCCCTCCTTCGGAGATGGCAGCATGTGTTCGCCACCCACGATGAAGACTACGGATGCACCCAGGTGGTACAACATCATATACCTACCGGGGATGCAGGGCCCAGCCGGGAGAGGTATTGCCCAATTCCGCCCACTTTGTATACCGAGGTACGTACACTCCTGCAAGGCATGCTGAAGCAAGGAGTTGTCAGGGAAAGCAGCAGCCCGTGGGCGGCCCCCATAGTGCTGGTGCAAAAGAAGACGGGGGCTTGGAGATTCTGCGTGGACTACCGTAAGCTGAACCTCGTGACTAAGAAAGACGCTTTCCCTTTGCCACGGATCGAAGATTCGCTTGCCAGCCTCACGCAGTCGGCATGGTACTCTACCCTAGATTTGGCCAGTGGCTACTGGCAGGTGCAGGTGGCCGAAGCAGACCGGGAGAAGACTGCCTTTACAACCCCGTTTGGACTATTTGAATGGGACCGGATGCCTTTCGGGCTCTGTAACGCTCCGGCCACCTTCCAGCGGCTGATGCAGCGATGCTTGGGAGGTCAGTTAATGGAGTCAGTATTAGTTTACCTGGATGATGTGATTGTCTACTCCCCAGATTTTGATTCACACCTGAGGCACCTCGAGGAAGTCTTTCGGGCCATGGAGAAGTACGGATTGAAACTACAGCCCAATAAGTGTCACTTACTACGGAGAGAAGTCAACTTTCTGGGCCATGTGGTCAGTGCGGCTGGAGTGTCCGTAGATCCTGGAAAGGTATCGGCCGTGAAGGACTGGAAGGCCCCGAGGACAGTGAGGCAAGTGCGATCCTTTTTAGGATTTGTGGGATACTATAGGCGTTTCATAAAGGACTTTTCAAAAATTGCTAAACCCCTTAATCAGTTGCTGGTTGGCACAGGTCGTAACCGGGGCCGGGGGTCGCCCAACGTAGACTGGGATGCAAATTGTGAGTCGGCGTTCCAGACATTGAAGCAGGAGCTGCTACAGGCCCCTATCTTGGCATACGCAGATTTCACAAAACCATTCCTTTTGTATACAGATGCCAGCAATCTCGGGCTGGGAGCGGTGTTTGCTCAACGGCAGGACGGAGTCGAGAGGGTCATCGCGTACGCCAGCCGGAGCCTCCACCCAGCCGAGAGGAACGATGCGAACTATAGTTCTTTCAAATTGGAGCTGCTGGCGTTGAAGTGGGCCCTAAGTGAGAAATTTAAAGACTACCTCTGGGGTGCCAAGGTGACGATCATTACAGACAATAACCCATTAGTACACTTACAGACGGTGAAGCTGGGAGCCGTGGAACAGCGGTGGGTGGCCCAACTGGCCAACTTTGACTATCAACTACAGTACCGACCAGGGCGTGAACACACGAACGCGGACGTCCTCTCAAGGCTGCCTGAAGCGGAAAGCCCCGGAGGGGCCAGCCCGGAGGAGGGCTATATGGTAGGAGCAGTAGAGGCACCAGGCAGCAGACAAGAGGCCGTGCCTGAGAACTGGGGATGGGATCCCCGTCGGTGGAGGGAGAGACAGGCCAGGGATCAAGATGTGCGGCTGGTAAGAGAATGGCTGGAACAGGGCCGACGGCTGACGCCAGCGGAGAGGTTAGCCCAGACGGATACTGGGAGGAGGCTGCTGGGGCAATGGGACAGGCTGGAGCTGAGAGATGGCGTTCTGTGCAGAAGGGTCAGTGACCCGAAGTTGGGCGAAGAAGTACGCCAGATCGTGGTACCCGCAGATGAGGTAACGGCGTTAGTTTCGGCGTACCACAACCAGTTGGGGCACCAGGGACAGGAGAGGACCGTGTCCCTGCTTAGGAGATTCTTCTTTTGGCCCGGGCTAGAGGCATCGGTGCACGCCCTAATTCAAGCTTGCCCGAGATGCATATTGTTTAAGTCCAGACGGGAGGTCCGAGCGCCAATGGTACCCATCCATGCGAAGGCCCCCCTTCATATCATGGCTATGGACTTCTTGACACTGGGCCGACCACGAGATCGCTACCAGAACATCTTGGTAATAACGGATTTGTTCACAAAGTACGCTTGGGCTATCCCCACCCTCGACCAGACTGCAGCCACCACCGCTACAGTTTTATGGCGGGCCGTCTTCCAGACGTTCGGATGCCCGGAGTTTCTGCACTCCGATCAAGGAGCCAACTTTGAGTCCAGGGTAATTAGAGAACTATGCCAGTTGTACGGTTGCACGAAAACTCACACCACTTCGTATCATCCTCAGGGGAACGGCGGCTGTGAGAGATTCAATCAGACCCTATTGGGGCTGCTGGGGACCTTGGACCAACAACGGCAGGACGATTGGGTGAGTGCATTGCCAAACCTCCTACAGGCCTATAACAACAGTATACATAGTACTACGGGTTACGCCCCCACTTACCTGATGTTTGGCAGACACATACGAATGCCTACTGACCTGGTCCTAGGAGTGACAGCCGACCAAGAGGAAGCAAGTGTAACGGAGTGGGTGGGGCGCCATCACCAGCGCTTGCATTTCGCCTACGAGCAGGTGTCGAAAAGGATACAGACGGCAGGAGAGAAAAGTAAGCGGTTGTATGATCGGACTGCTAGAGAAGCTCCTCTACTGCCAGGAGAGAGGGTGTTGGTGAGAGATAATCGGCGGCAGGGGAAGGGGAAACTGAGTGACCGTTGGGAGGCCACCCCTTATGTAGTCTGCCGGCAGCAGAGGCCGGGACAGCCGGTCTATACCATCCGGCCAGAAGGGAAGTCAGGCCCCGACCGTGTGGTGCACCGGAACATGATTCGCCCATGCCCTAACTACCCTGAAGCCGTGGAAGAAGTCCCCACGGAACCTGTACCAGCGGCCCCCTGGATTGAAGGTTGGGCTGTGGTACCAGGGAGACCCGTGGTGGCACCACCCCCGATCGCCCCGAGAGAACCAGAAGCAGCCCCTGAACAAGCTGAGCCCGATTCACCAGTGAGACGATCCCAGCGAGAGAACCGTGGCCGACCCCCTGCCCACTATGGTGAGTGGACAGCCCGAGGACGTTCTAGGGACTAGAACGGATTGGCGGGGGAGGATGTCACAAGGTGACGATCTTTAGGGGCGGAACCAAAATTCGGGAAGTTTGGTTCCGCCCGGAAGTGTTTCCGCCCGGACCGGAGAAACAGAACACCGGAACTTCCGGTAGCGCCGTAAGAGGGAAAATCAGGGAATTCGATGCACCTGTGCCTAGTTAGGGACAGCGGTTGGTGATTGGAGGATACGCTGGACAAGGCAGTACTTAAGGCCAAGTTATTTCACAGTCAAGGAGCTCTTTCTGGTGTGTGTGAAGCACTGTGTTGTGCCCGTCTTGGTGCGCTGCTGGTGGCTGTCTAACTCTCTCTCTCCCTCAGGTTGGAATTGTATGATTGTGAAGACATCGCGAACCTTAAAGGTTGAGAAGTGAACGGATTATACGGCGAACTGAGACGACGTGAAAAAGGGGATTGGAAGCGGCATTGATGTGAGTACTAAGAGCCAGTCGAAAGTGCCCTGTATGTTGACCTGGCGTTGTGTAGATCTCTCCAGGAGGAGGAGGGCGGCCCTACCCCTAATATAGCGTGGTGGGAGAGCCGAAGGAATACTTATTGAAGTAGTCACAACGACGACATCACTAGCTAGGCCGCATATTCCATCGCCAGATCCGAACCAAGCGAAGTGAAGGAAGACGGGTGTTCTTTTCGTACACTGAGTGTGGTGGGTGAGTCTTCGTGCTGTGAAAACCTATAATTTTGACGTGGTGCTGTATATTGCTGTGGGCTGCTGTGTATTGCCGTGTGTCCTGTCAGATAAACCCCCGCCTTCACGCACTTCGTCGCGGGAGGACAAGGAGACTGCTGGTCCTAGCCTAGTTCAGTACAGTATATGTTGTGAGCGTGCTTCAGATCTCCAGAGATAGCACGGTACGCTGTGTTCAGCCCAGAGGTGAGAGCCATTCAAAGCAAACTAACTGTGCTATTGTGCCCAAGTTGATACCTGTGGAGAGAAAAGGAAAGAGAGAGTGAGTAACACAAGGAGAAACAGAGGAAACCTGTACTTACAGTACGCTGTGTTCAGCCCAGAGGTGAGAGCCATTCAAAGCAAACTAACTGTGCTATTGTGCCCAAGTTGATACCTGTGGAGAGAAAAGGAGAGAGAGTGAATAACACGAGGAGGAATAGAGCGAACCCTGTACTTACAGTACGTTGTGTCCAGCCCAGAGGTGAAAGCCATCCAAAGCAGAGTAACTGTGTTTTGTGTCCAAGTTGATACCTGTAGAGAGGAGGAGAGAGAGTGGATAACGCGAGGAGAAATAGAGCGAAACCTGTACTTACAGTACGCTGTGTCCAGCCCAGAGGTGAGAGCCATTCAAAGCAAACTAACTGTGCTATTGTGCCCAAGTTGATACCTGTGGAGAGAAAAGGAGAGAGAGTGGGTAACACGAGGAGAGACCGAGGAAACCTGTACTTACGCCGCTGCCTGTGGAGGAAGAGAAAGCGAGTGAGCACCCAAGGAACGAACTGTGTGAACCAGTACTTACTGTGAGCTGTAATCAGCGAAGAGGTGAGAGCAAAACCAAGCTGAACTAACTGTGCCTGTGTGTCCCAGCCGTTGCCTGTGGAGGAAGAGAAAGAGAGTGAGCACCCCGAGAACGAATTGTGTGAACCAGTACTTACCGTGAGCTGTATTCAGCGAAGAGGAGGAAGAAGGAGGACGCTACGGATACCTAAGACTCAGGCCGGGGCCCGAGTCCCACGCCCCGGATCCCCGTGGCACCCTTGCTCCCTGACCTCTTCCCGGCCATAGCCCATCTGGAGGGCCGAGTCAGAGTTTAGTTTTAATTGCCCTTTCCCTATTCCCCAAGCTATTTTTAAATATTTAAATAAAGATTGTTTTATCACTTACTTGTTCTCGTGTTGTTTGGTCATTGGGTTGGCTTTGGGGACCTCCTCGAGGTGGAAGTTGAGAAGGGGTGTGGCTTAGTCAAAGCATAGCCAGCCCCTGGGTGTGACATAAACAAATGAACACATATAAACAAATGAAATTTCACATATTTTGCTGTTCGTCAGTTATTTCGACAGATAGTAGTTACTATGACAATCGTTCGCATTGGGCTTTATGATAAAAGTTAGGTAAAAACTACTTTATATCCTCTCAATAAGAAAATGTAACGTCCAAAAATCGAAAATTTAACACTCTGAGTGTGGACTCATATAAACACTGAGGTAGTGTTAAAAGTAACACTGAAGCAGAGTTGAAGTTAATGAGATAATTAAGAAGTTAATTGAGTTATGATTGACCATTATTGAAGACACCTGATGTTAACAAGCAGAATCACCAAACGAGAAAATCACAATTTGTGTGTCACCATTATAGTGGTCAGTGTTTGCTTTAGTTGGGATCTTGATCCTTCAGTTATAAACTTTAGATTTTGTGTGGCTGTGGTAACTGAGTTGTAACATACAGCCAGACCAGAGCAAAGGTGATCCTATGGACTTGATTGTGGTTTGGACTAATTGTCATGGAGTGATCTGAATGGCTGATTCTTTACATAAAGAAAGAGTTTTTTAGTTTAGACACACAGACATCAAGAATCAGTGTGAGCATCACAACAACGGTGACCATCAAAAAAGCATGTTGTAGCCAATAAAAAAATCATCCATGGCTCCCATCATGCATTGCGGCATGAATAAATTATGAGCTTTTTGAGTATCTAGTTTTGTGATGTTCAGAGTAGATGTGTTTATCTGAATATGCTGTTTTGTCACCGTTGTTGAGATTCATACACTGATTCTTGTTATCTGTGTGCCTTAAATTAAAACTCTTCAATAAAAAGAAAAAAAATCTAAATCACAGTATCACAAGAGACACCTACAAAATGTACAGACAATACAGACTCTTTTGTTGTGAAATCAAAACTGTTACAATCAATAATGAGCGATAATAAGAGAAGAGCCTGTAAATGAGTTCAGTGATTAAGGTCAAGCAACAATTACATTAAAACATAATTATCACCACCCGATGATTTTTGCTCTCAGCTTGACACAAATATCTGAAAATTAAAAAACCACAAGCCCCTTTTTAACACTGCTTCAGTGTTTATATGTGTCCACACTCAGAGTGTTAAATTAACACTGGGGATTTTGCTGTGTAACTATGCTATGATAGCAATTCCCAGTTTACTGCACAGAAGTTACCAAGGCCACTTGTCTAAATGTCAGGATAGGAGGCTATTGTGACATGATATCACTTATACATTATAACTATATACTCAAATAAATATAAAAAGGATATATTTCTCAAGTATAATTAAGTGAACTTACCAGGAATTATGAACAAAGCCTCTAATCTTCAGTCGTTCTCACGCTGCTCCAGTCGGCTGGATTTCAGATTTGAATGATGCGCGCGTAATCCCATAATGCCACACTACAATAAGTTAGTGTAAAAAGCAGGAACTACAGTGAAAACACCTGCTTCTTGTAAATGAATTACAGTTGATGTGGAAATATACTGTTACCAACTGTAAAACCTTATTTGATCCATAATGCATTGCGAATTACAGCTGCATCTGGTAAAATGTTTATACAGTAAAATTCTGTAAAAATTTGCTGTAGAAACTACAGCAATTTTTTACAGTGCAGTCTTACACTATTTCTGAGTCTGAGAAGGGTTTTTTAGCCCGCGCCAAAATCCATGCTATTTCATAAGATGCCTCTGTTAAACGCTCTGCAGTGGAGGTTGTCTGGTGGATAAGATTCTGCTGCTCACAAAGTGAAGCAGTGAGCTGTGCTATTTTCTTCTTTCTTAGTTCACAGACAGG
This sequence comes from Carassius auratus, assembly GCF_003368295.1. NCBI lineage: Eukaryota > Metazoa > Chordata > Actinopteri > Cypriniformes > Cyprinidae > Carassius > Carassius auratus. Next base: position 394,661 of record NW_020524398.1, read on the forward strand.
TAACTTTCATTGAATTGTGGATGCGCCATTTTGAAATGGCACTCCAAGTTGCTTCGTTTGAAACTGACACGGGTTTGTTTGCATATTAAGCACAGAGAGTTCATGCAATGCAGAACAAATAAAAATTCGTCTGTCCACTTGTCTTGAAATTTTCTGTGCTCATCTTGTATGCTTCGTATTTTTCGTTTCTTGCTGGGTAACGTTACACCTGTCGTTTGTCTGCTCGTCCCCTCATCGGTATCTTTGTGCTGATTTTTGTCCATCTGGTTTTTGTGCTCGTTTCTCTCCCTTTTTTATTAAAAACCGGTCCATTTTGTGTTTTATGCTAGCTAGCAGAGCTTTCGTCGCCTGCCTGCAAATGTGCGCTGCGGTCAAGTTTTGTAAACAATGTCACATGCACACATTTGAAAAAAAAAATATTGTATTACAACTTACCGCCACGAGATGGCAGTTTAAGTCCGCTGTAGCATTGCCGGTAAACAATGGATCAGATTGCATTCAAAGGCAAGTGGCAGTGCGATACTGTAAGCTACTATGCGAGCCGCCAGTTATAGCTTGACGAGCCGCATGCGGCTCGCGAGCTGCGCAATGAGTAACTGTGGTCTAAAGTAAGAATTGGCTGGAATACCTGCAAGAGGGCATTGCAATAGTCCAGCCTGGACAGAACAAGAGCTTGAACAAGGAGTTGTGAAGCATGATCCCAAATAAAGGACCTGATCTTCTTGATGTTGAATAAAGCAAATCTGCAGGATCGTACAGTTTTAGCTATGTGGTCTGAGAAAGTCAGCTGATCATCAATCATAACTCCAAGGCTTCTGGCTGTTTTTGAAGGAGTTATGGTTGATGTGCCTAACTTGATGGTGAAATTTTGATGAAACGATGGGTTTGCTGGAATCACAAGCAGTTCTGTCTTGGCAAGGTTGAGTTGAAGGTGACGGTCCATCATCCAGCAAGAAATGTCTGTTAGACAAGCTGAGATGCAAGCAGCTATCATCAGATCATCAGGATGGAATGAGAGGTAGAGTTGAGTGTAATCAGCATAGCAGTGGTATGAAAAAATATGTTTCTGAATGACTGAACCTAATGATGCCATGTAGATAGAGAAGAGAAGGGGTCCAAGAACTGAGCACTTTATTTTATTTTTTACCCTAAATTTAGACTTACATTGACATTCAACAGACATTTGCTCACACATAATTGATAAACAAAGATTTCTGGTGCAAGCTCATTATCATAGGAACCAATCAAAACCGTCCAGTGGCCCTGGAACCAATCAGGTTTAGTCAGTGTGTGGTTTGAATTTAAACACAAGTAAACACTTTTTTAAAAATATTTTAGATATGATCAATGACTGCACTGTCAAAAATGATTCGCTTTATTTACTCAATAAAATTGTTTAAAATGTTACATTCAATATTATTAATTACATTTAACACTTTATAATTAATTATAAATAATCAAATTAGATGGTTACAAGCAACCATTCAAAATGAGTAGAATAACATGAAAAAATTAAGTACAATTTTCACAAAAATATTGATTTTATTGAAAACAAACAAACAAAAAACACTATACTAAAGAATACTATGTTATACATGCCAGGCCAGTAGTTGGGGATCATGAAACACTATACATGTTCACATTTTTGTTGCTTAAATAGATATGATACAGGCATCATGTTCAGAAGTGTGTGTCTTCAGTCCCCCAAAACAGAGTTATTGAAGACACCTAAGGTTCACAAACAGAATCACTGAAGGGAAAAAAGGGTACATTTATAGGGTTACCATTATAGTGGTCAGTGTTTGCTTTAGTTGGGCTCTTGACCCTTGACTTTTTAATGTTACATTTTGTATGGCTGTTGTAACTGAATTATAACAGCTAGACTTGCTAAGAGAATTGCGGTGGTCCCGGTTATAATTGAGCATAATCTTTGTTTGGCCTGAGTGTTATAAATTGAGCCTGTTTTTGGAGACAAATTGACATTCATTAAAGCAACACCTGTAATTCTACAATACAAGACCTGGATTTTTATGTGAAATCCAGAGTTTAAGAATTCTGATTAAGAAAAAAAATTTGGACGGAGAAGGGAAACTTTCTCTTTGGCACTAAGTGACATCAAGAACCAGCATATGATTCTCAAGAATGGTGACAGACAGCATGATGGGATCCATAAATTAGTTTTGATTGGTGGCACCCAGAATGCAGTGCAACAAGTTTTTGATGGTCACCATTGTTGAGGTTCTCAGGCTGATTCTTGATGTCTGTGTGCCTAATTTTTTTTTTTTTTTTTTTTTTTAAATGTCCAGACCTTATGCTGTTCAAACATAGGACAACTGTTGCCTGTAAGACAAAACCAACTCAGAAATCCAGACCAAATGCTGTCAAAACAAACAACACCACCTGATCTTACTCTTTGTTGGCTTATCTAGTGGCTATCTCACAATTACAGCAACCAAAAAAAGTTTTGTTCAAAAGGTTAAGGGTCAAGATCCCAACTACAGCAAACACTGACCACCGTAATGGTAACCACAATTTAGATTATTCTCCTGCAGTGATTTTGTTTGTTAACATCAGGTGTCTCCAGTAACTCTGTTTTGGTAGCTTGAAAACATGAGCTTTTGAACATGATGCCTGTATCATCTCCATGTAATCAACTAAAACATGACTTTGTGAATTACATTTTTGCGCTGTGTTTCTTAGTCGCCAACTACTGGCCTGGTATGCATAACATAGTGTTCATTAGCATAGGGTTTTGTTTTTCTTTCTCAAAGAAATGTTATTTTTTTTTGTTGTTGTTTGTATTTGTTTAAACTTAGCTTATTTTTGTGCTATTTAACTCACTTTGAATGGTTAATTTCTAAGTATCTCATTTGATTAATTCTAATGAATTCTTATGTGTTAAATTTAATTAATAATATTGCTTGTAATCTGTTGCCACGATTTTATTAATTAAATATAGTGTATTATTTTTAACAGTGTACACCAACTACACACACATTTCCTATCATGTATACCTATGAAAGATGGTTAAACCAATCACAGTAGGTATGGGGCGGGTTAACATGTGCAACCCCGCCTCTATCTGCAGGCTGCAGCTGGGTGCTTCTCGTTTTATCCAACAAAACCAATATTTTTGAATACATATTAATTATTTTTTTTCATGTTATTTTACTCATTTTGAATAATTGCTTTTAAGCATCTCATTTGATTAATTCTAATTAATTCTAATGTGTTAAAGGTAATTAACAATATTGCTTGTAATCTGTTGCCACAATTTAATTGAGTAAATATAGAGTATCACTTTTTACAGTGTGCCCAAGACATGTCACTTGTATAGTTGTGTTGTGAATGGGGAAAATGCAATGCTCAATATGGCTGTTCAATCACAGGAAGCCCCGCCTTCTGAATGAAAGAGCCAATCGCTAATCGGTAAAATCAGTGCTTCACAGCTGCAGTTAGAAGTCCGGTTGCGATAGACACATGCTGTGTCTCATTTAGAAGGCTTCGTCCTCCGGAGGTCGCATTTTATGGCTGCATACGTTATCGGGGAAGTCTCATTTAAGAAAAGTAACCATTAAAATGCAAAGTAAAAAAGTAAAAATGACGTCTTCAGCCTTCAAATGCAACCTCCGGAGGATTCAGTCTCCAAAATCAGACGCAGTAACAGTCAGCGCTCTGAGACGTGCTCTTAAGACTGCGCATGCACACTGGCTGATCTAGCCTGAGAAATAAGCTTTTTATAATGCTCTTTGAGAAAAAGTAACAACATTTATGACATAGTTGTTGTCAGATTTCTTTGGTGATTTCAAATATGAAATGTAATCCTAAACTTAGTGAACAGTTTTGGAGAATTGGATGTTTCCCCTTTCAAAGAGATAGAAGCTGCACTTGGATGATTGAGAGGGGTTTCAAAGATGGGCACAGAGTGACACGACTTGTCTTAATGAGACTTTGATATGATGTTGAAATCCTTGTGGGAATTTCAGTAGTAGCAAAAAGTATAGAAGACCAGTAGCTTATTACAATGAATGTATCATTAATGGACAACAGCCTATAATCAGCCATAGTAGCACAACATTTGATGTTAAACTGAACATCATATTAAACAACATATGTGAAGTATTGCAATGATTAATAATAGTTGACAAAGGTTTGAGCATTGTAGATGTTAAAAATGTTAAAGCCTAAATATCGTACTTTTCATAATAATACAATTTTAAATACATAAGATATCTAAAATATAAAAAAATATTTAAAATAGAGGCCTACACGTTATTGCAAAGTACATTAAGAACCCACTAATACATTTTCTGTAAATACACTAAAAAGTCACTAAAAGTATTCTTGTGTTTAGTATGTTCCTTAAAAGTCTAACTAAGAATAAAGTAATATAATATTTTCACTATAATTTTTAGGAATATACTAATAGTTTGCTTGTGTTTAGCATATTCCTTAAAAGTGTAATGAAGCATAATTTATTACCAAAGTATTTCTAGTACAAACTGATTCATTAACATTAGTGTGATTGCATCAGATAATAATCGCTGTTATTCGTGTTCCTCGTATGGTTTACTACGTCTTGTATACTTTTTTCTGAAAATACTCTCATATGGACATAAACTGAAAAAGCGCTTTACAAATAAACTTGAACTGAATTGAATAGTATATTTTTAGAAATACATTAAAAGAATGCTTGTGTGTAGCATATTTCTTAAAAAAGTAACTCAGCATTTATTTCATACAAAGAAAATATATTAAAATGCAATTCAATATATTTTTAATGCACTTCAAATAAGCATGCTGGGAATAAAAATTTATTATTATAAACATACTACTTGAATTTCACGTATAGTTTTAATGCATTTAATGCTACGTCTCTTCCACCTGAGTAGTAATGGGTTAAATTCTTTAATTTTTTAGTTTCGTCCTCTTAAAATTTCAATTATTATAACATTAATTTATGTGTTTTATCTGATTGTGAATCAGTGAGTTGTTGTTGTCAGATCTGCAGGTGGAGACAGAGCAGAGTGTGAAAGAGACAGATTCAGTCACTCTGACATGTAAAAGCAGCTGCTCTCTGCCTCAACAAACAACATTCATCTGGTTCAGAAACACACAGAGATTAACTGAAGAGTCACGGAAGACGCTTTACCTGCCGTCAGTCACCTTTTCTGATTCAGGAAACTATCGGTGTGCTGTTTCAGGAGAGGAACATCTGAAGTCTCCACCTGTTTATCTTCAAGTAAGATGTGAGTACAAACTTATTCATTAACATTAGTGAAATATTTCACTTGTTTTATTAATTTCTAGACACTGAGATCTTTGCTAGTTTGTTGTAAAAGTTGCATACAGGGGCTGGAGCTCAGTGCACTGCAAATGAAAACATATGCAAATTAAGAAAAACATCTTCATCATCTTGACAACACATGTGCTGCAAAAACTCACAGACCACAATGGAAATGTTGAAGGGATTACTATTAAAATAAATAAATACATGTATTTATTAATTTATTATATATATAAAATAAATAATATACAAAAAATTCTATATTCAATGGAAATCACAAATTAACCATAGTTTTACTACACAAACATTGTTTAACTATTTGTACAACATTTGACACTCACACACACACGCACAGCACACACACACACACACACACACACGCACACACACAGCACACAGCACACAGCACACACACACACACACGCACACACACGCACACACACACACACACACACACACACACAGCACACACACACACACGCACACGCACACACACACACACAAAGCACAAGCTCGCAAATGAGGATTAGAGCCTGTAGCCGGTGAATGAGTCTTCATCCACAAACACAAGTATATTGTATTCAGATATGAGGAATTTCTTGCACTTCAACAAGTAATCTGAACAGCGTATATGTGTGCACTATTTTAACCGAGGCCTCACTAACTCAGTTTAATGTCACAGTTATGTCAGAAAGCATCTCATTCTTATTTCTGTGACGTGGTCTCATCAGGCGCGCGTCCGGAGCGCTGTTTGACTGATGCATGTTCAGTTCAACTTTACTCAGAATATATGAACTTACCTGTTTTGAATACTATACATTTAACATGTTCGTTTATGTCCAATTTTAGTGTTAAACTGTTGGACTTTAAATGAAATCTACTTTTGATTTTCACCATTGACTGATTTTGCAGAACATTTAGACTGATAACTCCTGTGTGCAGATGCGGCAGATTTGTCACAGGACGGTGATATGAAAGTTGTGTCTGTCTATATATGAACTAGCTGTTTTATATACAGTATTTTTATATTTAACGTTAGTATCAGTATGTTTGAAAGTATATTTTTTGATTATTGGTGATTCCATAGGCTCTCTCTCGCACACCTGCGTGGTTTAAAACACCAAATAGTTCTGCTATGACAAGAACAAAGAGTCTCTCTCTTGCTCCACCCCTGCATGATAATATCGTGTATCTCGATCTCATGGGCTGACGATTATATGATGATTTGAAAAATTACCATATCGCCCAACACAACTGTGAATTGAACCCACAACCTATATATATTTATACATAAATGACAAAAAAATAAGAAAAGAAAAACATGGTAAACAAATAATAAATCCATGTGTGCCAGCCAGTATCCATCCAGTCAACACACTTTAGGTTAATATAATCCATTTATTATAATTTAGAGTTTCCTCTCTGACAAAGCAGCCTACCACCTTGTGGTCAGACAATAGTTTGTATTAACTGACAGGCATCTTATGCTGACTACTACATCCCTTTAAGCAGGACCCTACAGGCATTATTTAGGTGCAGTGTATGCAACACTGGAGGAAGGTATTTAGTTCAAGGACAAAATGCATATGGCAATCACAGTCAGAATAAATGTACATATATTCTACTCAGTTCAAAAAGAAAATTAAGGCAAAGTTAAGACAGTTTTAACACCAGGGTTAGTTTTGTTGGGTTAATTTTGGCATAATTGGGGTATGTACTTGCAACGTGTTTCTGTATTTAGTTGTGTTGCGAGTATTTGCAGCACATGTGACGTCAAACTGATAAAGATGTTTTCTTATTTTGCCGGTGCTTTTTCTATTTGCATGTGTTTTCTTAAGTTGAAGCGCGTTGAGCTCTCTTGGCCACCGTAGGTGCAGAAGAAAATGAAAGATTTCTGTGTTGTTGCTGAACGGCTTTTTATTTATTTTCTTCATTTGTGTTTCAGGGGGTGGTCAGCAGTATTGGGGAGTGATTTATAGTCCTTCATATATTTGTGCATTAAAGGGATCAACAGTGACTTTGTCCTGTTCTTTAACACATACTGGTTATTATAAGCTCAGTAAAGCCTTCTGGACCAAAACTGCTGTGACTGATGGAGAACCAACAAACCTGTGTTCAGACCCAGTAAAGAGAGGAAGTGTTCAGTGTGTCAGTGATTATAAATACACTTACAACATCACTTGGACGAGTGTAACAGAAGCTGATAAACACATCTACTACTGCAGATTTAGAGATGGACAGTATAAAGGATGGACAGTGATTCCTGGAGCTCGGCTTGATGTCACAGGTAAACCAGTGAACTCTCACAAATACACCACAGACACACTGCTATCTTAGATTTATTAGATTTGATTAGTCAGTGCGTCACTGCAGCTGCTGTAAGAAGTCTGGTTGATATAGAAACAGTCAGCGCTCTGAGACGTGCTCTTAAGACTGCGCATGCACACTGACTGATCTAGCCTGAGAAATAAGCTTTTATAACGCTATTTGAGCAAAAGTAACAACATTTATGACATAGTTGTTGTCAGATTTCTTTGGTGATTTCAAATATGAAATGTAATCCTAAACTTAGTGAACAGTTTTTGGAGAATTGGATGTTTCCCCTTTCAAAGAGATAGGAGCTGCACTTGGATGATTGAGAGGCGTTTCAAAGATGGGCACAGAGTGACACGACTTGTCTTAATGAGACTTTGATATGATGTTGAAATCCTTGTGGGAATTTCAGTAGTAGCAAAAAGTATAGAAGACCAGTAGCTTATTACAATGAATGTATTATTGATGGACAACAGCCTATAATCAACCATAGTAGCACAACATTTGATGTTAAACTGAACAACATATTAAACAACATATGTGAAGTATTGCAATGATTAATAATAGTTGACAAAGGTTTGAGCATTGTAGATGTTAAACAATTTAAAATCAAAATATTGTACTTTTCATAATAATAAAATTTTAAATACATAACATATCTAAAATATAAAAAAATATTACAAATATATTTTAGGAATATACTAATAGTTTGCTTGTGTTTAGCATATTCCTTAAAAGTGTAATTAAGCATAATTTATTACCAAAGTTTTTCTAGTATTTTTAGTACAAACTAATTCAATAACATTAGTGTGATTGCATCAGATAATAATTGCTGTTATTAGTGTTCCTCGTCTGGTTGACTACGTCTTGTATTCATTTTTCCAAAAATATCTTCCATATGGACATAAACTGACAGTCACCACTGATAAGCTACTACTAAATATTGTAGAAACTTAATTTTCTGTAAAGTTGCTTTGCAATGATTTGTATCATAAAAAGCGCTTTACAAATAAACTTGAACTGAATTGAATATTATATTTTTAGAAATACATTAAAAGAATGTTGTGTGCAGCATATTTCTTAGAAGTATAACTAAGCATATATTTAATACAAAGAAAATATTTTAAAATGCAATTCAGTATATTTTTAATGCACTTCAAATAAGCATGTTGGGAATAAAAATGCAATATTATAAACATACTACTTGAATTTCAAGTATATTTTTAATGCATTTAATGCTACGCCTTCTCCACCTGGGTAGTAATGGGTTAAATTCTCAGGAAATACTTGCACTGATGCGATGTTTAGTCACTTTGGATAAAAGCAAATGCATTATTTTTTAATTTCATCCTCTTAAAATTTCAATTATTATAACATTAATTTATGTGTTTATCTGATTGTGAATCAGTGAGTTGTTGTTGTCAGATCTGCAGGTGGAGACAGAGCAGAGTGTGAAAGAGACAGATTCAGTCACTCTGACATGTAAAAGCAGCTGCTCTCTGCCTCAACAAACAACATTCATCTGGTTCAGAAACACACAGAGATTAACTGAAGAGTCACGGAAGACGCTTTACCTGCCGTCAGTCACCTTTTCTGATTCAGGAAACTATCGGTGTGCTGTTTCAGGAGAGGAACATCTGAAGTCTCCACCTGTTTATCTTCAAGTAAGATGTGAGTACAAACTTATTCATTAACATTAGTGAAATATTTCACTTGTTTTATTAATTTCTAGACACTGAGATCTTTGCTAGTTTGTTGTAAAAGTTGCATACAGGGGCTGGAGCTCAGTGCACTGCAAATGAAAACATATGCAAATTAAGAAAACATCTTCATCATCTTGACAACACATGTGCTGCAAAAACTCACAGACCACAATGGAAATGTTGAAGGGATTACTATTAAAATAAATAAATACATGTATTTATTAATTTATTATATATATAAAATAAATAATAAACAAAAATGTTCTATATTCAATGGAAATCACAAATTAACCATAGTTTTACTACACAAAACATTGTTTAACTATTTGTACAACATTTGACACTCACACACACACGCACAGCACACACACACACACACACACACACAGCACACACACGCACACACACAGCACACACACACACGCACACACACGCACACACGCACACACACACAAACGCACACACACACGCACACACACACACACAAAGCGCATGCTCGTAAATGAAGATTAGAGCCTGTAGCCGGTGAATGAGTCTTCATCCACAAACACAAGTATATCGTATTCAGATATAAGGAATTTCTTGCACTTCAACAAGTAATCTGAACAGCGTATATATGTGCACTATTTTAACCGAGGCTTCACTAACTCAGTTTAATGTCACAGTTATGTCAGAAAGCATCTCATTCTTATTTCTGTGACGTGAGTAGTAAGTATACGGTAGCTTCCATCAAGATGATTTATGACTTTGACCTTTGACCTTTTGACAGGTTGAACTTCCGGTAACCTTATGATGGATGGGCGGGATAAAAGGGTTCAAGGGTTAACCTATGACCTTTCCACGCATCGATCATGTGGTTTTGACAGCTAGTTTTACCCTATTGACCTAATTAGTTCTAAATCATGGTTTTGACGGCTAGTTTAAACGGTACATGAAAGACTCCCCACGCATCGATCATGCGGTTTTGACAGAAAGTTTTACCCTATTGACCTAGTTAGTTTTAAATTATAATGGTACATGAAAGACTCCTCACGCATCGATCATGTGGTTTTGACAGAAACCGTTTGAAGTTTGTGTCAGTTAGGTTGTTTGAACTTAGTGTCAGTTAGCTTGTTTGAAGCATGTGTCAGTTAGCTTGTTTGAACTTTATCACAGTTATACGGTTATGTGTGTGTGTGTGTGTGTGTGTGTGTGTGTGGTTATACGGCTTCTCCCCCCTCCCATTACATTCATGAGCGGTGTATAAATGGGATCGGTGTGTTCTACATTTTATATATATATATATAAAAACATTCTATATTTTATATAATTCTAAAAAACAATTAAAGGTTGAAAAACATTTCAGTTATATAATTTATATAATTTATATAATATAATAATGATCATGCTAAAGTTGAAACATTTTAGTTATTTCATATGTGACATTCAGTTATTTCACATTTATATATAAAACATTATATCATTTATATAATCTAAAACACATTTTAGTTATTTCACATTCATATATAAAACATTATATCATTTATATAATCTAAAACACATTTTAGTTATTTCCCTTTCATATATAAAACATTATATAATTTATATAATCTAAAACACATTTTAGTTATTTCACTTTCATATATAAAACATATAATCTAAAGCAATTTAACTAAGGTTGAAAAAAAAAAAACATTGTTCTTTTAAGGTTATAAATTAAACTGTATAAAAAATATACTGAAACCGACTGTTTCAGATAAAACAAGATCCAATTTTGTTTTAGAGTGCAGAAAAGAGGTATTTTCACACACCTTTGATCCTGACCCTCTGCGTCCCCACTGTCTGCGTCTGCACGCCACAGTGCACACTCGTCGGAATTTACTACAAAACCATAATATCTTCAAAGACATTTTTAAATCAAAACTAACGTATCTCATGCAGGAGTACCATGTTTTTGACAGTTTTCTGACGGGTGCATCTATGAATTACGGTTGGTGCGCGGCTAGCATCTCTTGGACCCCATCTCTCTCCCTCTCAGTCATTCACTAGTCTCCAAGTCTTATTTTCTTCTTTTAATGAATATAAACACATTATACATTCACAAACAATATAAAACAACACACTTACATTAGTTTTGTTCATCACTAAAAATATACATTTTACCAGGATCGTGGAAAAAATATATAATTGAACAGAACGAAGAATATGGTCTATTGAGGAACCCGGATGTGTCAATGACACAATTCAGTTAAATTCATTTCACATTAATCGTTGCAAAACATTTTCTATATTATATTTAAAACCTTTTATATCCATCTTTATATCATATCTTTTTTCAAAAGCTGTTTAATTATTTATTTTAACCGTACACCTACAGTACCACCACAATAAAATGTTGCATGCACGTACATTTTTTATGAAATTTAGTTTTTAAGCGATCTGAATTATGACTAGCCTATAAATCTCATCATAAACCGCACGTACCTTGTTATATCACTATAATATCCATGCCACTATACAAATTTGTATTCTGATAAACCATATAAACAAGCGGACATAAGCATGGACATATCAAGTTAAAAAGAGACTTATCTCTATTTTAAACAATATGAAAAAGTAAATAAATAAAATTATATATGACAACGTGTTACTAAACCGGAACATACATTTTAAACATGTTTATCAAACTCATAAAACACATCGCAGTAACAGACATGTTACTAAACCAAAGCAAATCATTTTATCATAAATTTTTTAATCATGTATTCAACATATACTTATACAACATATACAAACACGTTTTAAACATATTTTAAACAAAAACTGATCATAAACGACGCCTTCTCAAAATTACAGACATGTACAATCATGCTGATCACATATTTATGGATATTCAGACTTTTAGCCATTAATACGTTTTAGGATAATGAAAAACACCAACGTCTGGGGGCTGCCAAAATATCTCCAGCCCCCCAAAACCCACTCAGATTCTAGGGGTTAAATAATATGGAAATAAATAATTATATAATGACATCAGGCTACTAAAGCAATTAATAATAATAAAAAAAAGTATAACTTAAAAAAAAAGATAACTTATTTTAAATGTGATTATATATAGCATAGTATATAAAATAAACATTTCTGATGATACATATAAAAAATTATCCCTTACATTTTTTAGACCGGTGAGAGATGTCCAAACATGAATGAAATATCCCCAAAATAAAATAATACGACTTAAAAAATAAAATAATATGTTTAAAATCATAAACAGAATCTCACAGGTCCTCGTAGTGAAATGTATGTGAGACCTGAAGGGCTGCTTCACACACACCCCGCGCAGGCGAGGGTGGAGTTCCAGACCGCATGATCTAAGTCAATGGTGTACATTATTTCAAAGCTAACATTAATGTAATGTTTTTTAATAATCAGTACCCCCAGTACATCTGATGTCCGCTGTTTCTTAATTCAACAAAATGATGATATATATTACCTAAAATATTTTATATTTTTATATAATATTATATAATAACATTTTTTTATATCATATTATATCATATCATATATATGATTATATTATATTAGATGCGTTATGCATTAATCACTTTAGATTCTTTAAAGTTCTTATTTTTAGCACGATCTTCAAAGTTTTTAAATACCACCCCCCCCCCCTCACACACACATACACACACACACACTCTCTGTCTCTCTCTCCCTCTCTCTCTCTCTCTCTCTCTCTCACACACACACACACACACTCGCTCTCTCTCTCTCTCCCTCTCTCTCTCTCTCACACACACACACACACACACACACACAATGAAACATGATGCCAAAGTCTTTCTGTATGTTTTTTAAAAATAAAACTTAAATCTATGCTGAGGAGCTCGCTTGTTTGTCACAGTATAGACTGTGAAGTTTAGATGAAATTGTTTTATCTTCATAAGAAAACTATAGAAGAAAGACCCACGCATCCTAGAGATGTAATTTATGTGCGTTGCTACGGTCGTAAACCTTTCACATATCTACGGTACTTTCAGTCACACAGCAGGAAAGACATTTGCAGGCCCTCTGCTTAGCCGTCCCAAAATACCTCCATTTAAAAGCAAAAATATTAAAATGACCGCCTGTACATCTAACAGGCTGTAGTTCTATTTTATATGTTTTGTATTAAAAGTACTATCCATATTATATTCCTTATTTAAAACAATATATTTAACCGACAGTATCCCCCCAACGTGTGTTTTCCATCAGTCGTTTGCCCTTCAGCCTTATTACGTAGTGCTTTTCATTTAGCCTACTGTAAGACCCCTTTACACTAGTGTAATGAAAGTTAGATTTTCTTTAAGTTTATAGTTGTATTTTACTGTATCCGCATCCTTCTATCCTGTAGATTGTATGCGTACTGTAAAATAACAAATATACATCTTGCTTAAAGTCAGTCAAATAATTACACCTACAATTTGAAACGTGTTTAAACACATTGTGTGTCACTAAAGCAAGGCACAACGTCTATCGTCTTATTTTTTTAAATAACCCGATGACCGGCATCGTCTCTTCATATAATTTATGCACCCGAGTGCTTTTCTCACACGAATAGAAAACTCTTTCTCTTTGGATGTGTTTGGCAGAAACATAATTTCTACATCAGAAATTTTTTACATGTACGACTGAACTTTTCTCATTCGACAGAAATACTATTTTCAAATTATTTACCCATCCTATAACACTCGGTGTAAATGTTCTTACCTAGAACAGAAAACATACGCTTTGACTATTTTGTAGGCATCGTGTGATGTTAAATGGTTTACTAAAAACTGTAATCACCGGCAGCTGTGATTTTCAAAATGAAAGAAATGTACGAGCTAAGGACGTTTCAACTATTATCATCATTCCCTTTTGACCCGGATAAACCGGTAATTAATTTTCTATGCGAGTGACACAATATACAGTTTTCATACTATTTGTGTAAATAACCTTGCTAAAACATTTATGACTATTTTTGCAGGTCAACAGATTATGTCAAGAGTGTTTCACATCTAAGAATCAAGATGTTTTGTAAATGACATTTCTCTTACATCTCGAGATTTAGCCGTATCAAGATTTTGGACGGCCGTTAACAATTTGTTTGTCGGACCCTACGTTTTTATGCGATCTTTGTGCGGCGTCATCGTAATAGGAATAAATGAAAATTAAGAAATTAAGTTACAGTTTTTCTCTTGGAGATATTTCTTTTAGCTCAACTTTGTGTCTGTCCAAAAGTGTGATCGCATGAAGCATCGACGAAAAAATGAAGTCTAGCTGTTTTACACTTAAAACTATTACAACCTAAACAAATCAAACGGTACACTCGTTTAAGTTTGAGTGCGTTAAAGTTTCCACACTCTTGTGAGATACATTTTATCCATAACCTTTTGTGTATTCGAGCGACCAAACCACTAAGAAAGAGATTATAGCAAGAAAACTAACGTTTACAACGCATATAGAATTCAGAATACAATTGTTAAAGTATTATTATTTTTTTTGTTAACTGTTGATTTGTAAATGATATTTTTATTACTCCGTTAGATTTAGTCATCGTGTTCGGATAGCCGATGACGCAAATCACATTTTGTTTTAAGACTCCCGTAAGTTCGTGCTAAGTCTCGTGTGGGAAAGAGAGCGGGGTGAGCGTATTCTATTCATTTAAGAAAAATTATTTAACATTTCCCCCGAACTTTTTTTATTATTTTGACAAAACACAACACGACGACATTAAAGAATGTTATCAGTTCATACGGCCATCTTTTTTGAATCAAATAAATCAACATCTTTGGTGTATGTGCTAAACATCTTTGCTTCTCCACTTCTCCAGATTTGTTAGATGGGCTACCGTTGTAATACAAACACATTTGAGAACTACGACGTTCTCACTTTTGTAACGGTTATAGAAAAATGCCGTACACACTTTTGCATTTCATAATTCTGTGATTTTAGCTGTAATGGTCACATAAGACAAAAATTGTCAATGTGTGACTCGTAAACATGTATCATTTTATGTATTTTTTTTTTTTTTTACCAGAGATAGTCGACCGATCTGTTGACGCGTTGTTTTGCAGTTTTCTTTGACCGCGGTCAAACATACACTGCCTGTTCACAGGAATTTTACAGCATGACAATATCGCCCCTACATCTAGAGCTCTTGTTCATATAGCCGATGACCGTATTCACATTGTTTCAGCATTTGCCGCTTGACATTAAAGAGTAGGCCTATGCGTACTCCCCTTTGGTCGTAACCATTATCATCTACCGTGCGCTGAGATTTTTCTGCTTTGTCCACTTTTGACGGATTTGCTAGAGGGACTATGTCGCCTCGTTGTAACGTGATTACGTTTAAGATCCATAAGATTGCACTACATTCATCTGAAAAGGTTATAGATATAGTCTTTTATACAGGAAATGTGTATCAGAATAACAATTACCTAATAGTGAAATTCACTCTTCTAAACTATTGTGAAAACTTTTAATGTTGATCTGGCCCACCAGCCGTGCATCTTTTTCATTGTTTTTTAGATAAAGACTATTCTCAGAGTTTGGTCAAACAGACAAAAACATGAACAAAATAGAGTACAAGATGATTAAATGATTGTCAAGAGAGTGTTTAAACTGAGATTGTGATGCACTTTAGAGCTTTTTCTGGTCTACCTGTGTCACAAAGACACATAATAGCCACTACCTCGACTTTTAAAATGAGCCTTACCATCTTCTGTTATGACTCTTATACTTAATACAAACCCATCTACTACACTAAAGTTAGACATTAAAAGTCATGGATGTGGTATTTTCATCGTATGCATCTCTAAACAGTACTTCAATAAATAAACCGCTGTTGATAAGTCGTTCATTTAAGTGAGAGGCGGGATGATTTTGACCGTTTTAGTCATTGATCGTGCTTAAAGTATGATCCGGAAAACGCGCTACAACTGTAACTGCGCTGTCACGTCTAAATAACCCGCTCTTCTTTCAGAAAACCGCGAGGCGAGCAGTTTCTGACATCTATTAATTCACTTCATTTTTTTTTCACCACCGCAAATGTTTTGTTTAGCATACATGTTAGTTTTAGTCAGTTACATAGGTGTCACGCATGAAGTTTATAGTTATTTTAAATAATTATGATAGAGTTACAGGTTTAGGTTAGTGGGGTGCCTGTAAGCGGTGACAACTTCGAGCATCGGAGACGACGGTGTTACTCAAACAGCCCATATCTTTATCTTTTAACAAAAACTGTCGTATTACGCGTTACTAAGACAAAATCTGTAACGGCGTTCATTAATATGTTGAAATGAAAATAAACATACAAAACTTTATAATGACCGTGAGTTCAATATAGCCTAACACCGCATAGACAAATGTTTGTTCTAACGCTTTCGCCTAAAAATGGTGAGATTTCTTGACTTTGCCGTGTTTAACGGACGCTAGAGCAAACTGTAAACCACACACTTTCTCATCGCATTACGCTAAGAAATTGCACATGGTTAAAGCTATTACACCATAAACTGTCTAAAGTTGTTAATGTACAAACACCGTAAACTATTTCTACAAAAATATCATCGCACTACTGTTTTTGCGTATAATACATCGTTCAACAATACTTTTGCACACTCATTCGACCGTATTTATTACCGCCGTTCTCACGTTCCTCCTGCTCATAATGTACATACATATTCATTCATATTTCATGAATATTTCATTGCATTCTGTATATACTCTGATCAATATTGTATAAGGCTACTACACTGTACTATCTGTATATCATAGCTTTACTTACTCTGCACTTTTATGTATATAAAACACTATATTCTTGCGCTTCTGGTTAGATGCTAACTGCATTTCATTAGCTCTGTACTTGTACTCTGCATAATGACAATAAAGTTGAATCTAAACAAGTACAATCTTCCAGGACTTTGCTCATTCTTTCTGTTTAAATTTGTTTAAACGGACTTTCGCATTCTTATCTTATTTTCACCAACTAACTGTTATTCCTAGGCCTCGCGGATTGTTTTCTAGTTTTGGCCCTCAACCTCTTTGCTCGATTTTATAAAATATTTTATCTTTTACGTTATATCATTATACTATCCTACTTTATATCAGATACAAGTTTGTTTCTTCATATTTCTCCAAGGTCAAACCCTAACCAGGCCCCCTTCACACTCCTCCGCTTTTTGAGCGCAACGCCTCCAACCCATTTTTTTTTGTTCGAATGTACAGAAGATCCACCGGTACTTCCTCGTGACTACGGCTAGTCTTTATCCCCTGTGAGCGGCTGACCTCATAAACTCTGCGGTTATCGCAGGTTTTCTTATGATCTGCGAACGAGGGTTTTACAGCGCGGTCGACGGAGCTACTGCTACATTTTGTCGATCAAAACATCATCTACCTGGACTGACAGAATCGGCTTTGTCTGAAACTGGGGCAGTCTCAAATTTTTCAAATAATAAGGCTTCGACGGATCTGAACCATTTTTAAAAACACTGGATCGTCGTGTATTTAAAAAACACTGGATCGTCGTGGATTTTAAAAACGCTCGGTTTACGTCTTGGAACAAATTCTGAAAAGGATGTCTACCACTACCGGCGCTGCTGTGGATGAGCGAGTGGAGTGCGGCTGTGCCGAAGGAAAGATGTGTCCTGTAAAAGCCAACATAGACTCTATGTTTAAACAATGTTACAGAGAGCAAATGATTGATCTGATGCGCATGGTCATCGATCATGCATGCGATCCGAATCATGATTGTACGACGGATTCCAAGCGCGTAACAAATCTCAAGAAAGAAATGGACTATGTAAGAAGACTGAAAAATAATCCGTGGCCCGATTTGGCGAGCTTGTATACGACCAGCAAGGCGCCGATTTGTGTAACGACCAGAAAAATTCTGTATGTGACGGCCGAATGTAGCGACGAGATGTACATTAATGAGATTCTCTGTCTGTGTACGTGCATAACGGATTTGTGTGTGAGGTTAGTCGCTAAACATTATGAGTTCGCTGTACGTGAAATTATTGAAACCGTTGTCAATTTCATAATAGAACAAAACTTGAGGGCCTGCCGAGATTTTCTTTTCTGGCTAGATAACTTGTGATGTCATCCCTATTGTTTGTAATAACAATTTGATAATATTTATACCTACTTCATTGTAAATTCAACACTGTTTTGTTGAAATAAAAGTTTGAATCCTTTCACCGGATATTCTTTCTCAGAGTTCATTTTTTGGATTTTAATGATTTAGCATACGTCCGAAGACACTTACAAATGAGTATACAGTCGTGGATACTCTAACGGGGTGGAATGGACGGGAGTAGATGTAAGAGAAATATGAAGAAACAAACTTGTATCTGATATAAAGTAGGATAGTATAATGATATAACGTAAAAGATAAAATATTTTATAAAATCGAGCAAAGAGGTTGAGGGCCAAAACTAGAAAACAATCCGCGAGGCCTAGGAATAACAGTTAGTTGGTGAAAATAAGATAAGAATGCGAAAGTCCGTTTAAACAAATTTAAACAGAAAGAATGAGCAAAGTCCTGGAAGATTGTACTTGTTTAGATTCAACTTTATTGTCATTATGCAGAGTACAAGTACAGAGCTAATGAAATGCAGTTAGCATCTAACCAGAAGCGCAAGAATATAGTGTTTTATATACATAAAAGTGCAGAGTAAGTAAAGCTATGATATACAGAGAGTACAGTGTAGTAGCCTTATACAATATTGATCAGAGTATATACAGAATGCAATGAAATATTCATGAAATATGAATGAATATGTATGTACATTATGAGCAGGAGGAACGTGAGAACGGCGGTAATAAATACGGTCGAATGAGTGTGCAAAAGTATTGTTGAACGATGTATTATACGCAAAAACAGTAGTGCGATGATATTTTTGTAGAAATAGTTTACGGTGTTTGTACATTAACAACTTTAGACAGTTTATGGTGTAATAGCTTTAACCATGTGCAATTTCTTAGCGTAATGCGATGAGAAAGTGTGTGGTTTACAGTTTGCTCTAGCGTCCGTTAAACACGGCAAAGTCAAGAAATCTCGCCATTTTTTAGGCGAAAGCGTTAGAACAAACATTTGTCTATGCGGTGTTAGGCTATATTGAACTCACGGTCATTATAAAGTTTTGTATGTTTATTTTCATTTCAACATATTAATGAACGCCGTTACAGATTTTGTCTTAGTAACGCGTAATACGACAGTTTTTGTTAAAAGATAAAGATATGGGCTGTTTGAGTAACACCGTCATCTCCGATGCTCGAAGTTGTCACCGCTTACAGGCACCCCACTAACCTAAACCTGTAACTCTATCATAATTATTTAAAATAACTATAAACTTCATGCGTGACATCTATGTAACTGACTAAAACTAACATGTATGCTAAACAAAACATTTGCGGTGGTGAAAAAAAAATGAAGTGAATTAATAGATGTCAGAAACTGCTCGCCTCGCGGTTTTCTGAAAGAAGAGCGGGTTATTTAGACGTGACAGCGCAGTTACAGTTGTAGCGCGTTTTCCGGATCATACTTTAAGCACGATCAATGACTAAAACGGTCAAAATCATCCCGCCTCTCAGTTAAATGAACGACTTATCAACAGCGGTTTATTTATTGAAGTACTGTTTAGAGATGCATACGATGAAAATACCACATCCATGACTTTTAATGTCTAACTTTAGTGTAGTAGATGGGTTTGTATTAAGTATAAGAGTCATAACAGAAGATGGTAAGGCTCATTTTAAAAGTCGAGGTAGTGGCTATTATGTGTCTTTGTGACACAGGTAGACCAGAAAAAGCTCTAAAGTGCATCACAATCTCAGTTTAAACACTCTCTTGACAATCATTTAATCATCTTGTACTCTATTTTGTTCATGTTTTTGTCTGTTTGACCAAACTCTGAGAATAGTCTTTATCTAAAAAACAATGAAAAAGATGCACGGCTGGTGGGCCAGATCAACATTAAAAGTTTTCACAATAGTTTAGAAGAGTGAATTTCACTATTAGGTAATTGTTATTCTGATACACATTTCCTGTATAAAAGACTATATCTATAACCTTTTCAGATGAATGTAGTGCAATCTTATGGATCTTAAACGTAATCACGTTACAACGAGGCGACATAGTCCCTCTAGCAAATCCGTCAAAAGTGGACAAAGCAGAAAAATCTCAGCGCACGGTAGATGATAATGGTTACGACCAAAGGGGAGTACGCATAGGCCTACTCTTTAATGTCAAGCGGCAAATGCTGAAACAATGTGAATACGGTCATCGGCTATATGAACAAGAGCTCTAGATGTAGGGGCGATATTGTCATGCTGTAAAATTCCTGTGAACAGGCAGTGTATGTTTGACCGGGGTCAAAGAAAACTGCAAAACAACGCGTCAACAGATCGGTCGACTATCTCTGGTAAAAAAAAAAAAAAATACATAAAATGATACATGTTTACGAGTCACACATTGACAATTTTTGTCTTATGTGACCATTACAGCTAAAATCACAGAATTATGAAATGCAAAAGTGTGTACGGCATTTTTCTATAACCGTTACAAAAGTGAGAACGTCGTAGTTCTCAAATGTGTTTGTATTACAACGGTAGCCCATCTAACAAATCTGGAGAAGTGGAGAAGCAAAGATGTTTAGCACATACACCAAAGATGTTGATTTATTTGATTCAAAGAAGATGGCCGTAGGAACTGATAACATTCTTTAATGTCGTCGTGTTGTGTTTTGTCAAAATAATAAAAAAAGTTCGGGGGAAATGTTTAATAATTTTTCTTAAATGAATAGAATACGCTCACCCCGCTCTCTTTCCCACACGAGAGTTAGCACGAACTTACGGGAGTCTTAAAACAAAATGTGATTTGCGTCATCGGCTATCCGAACACGATGACTAAATCTAACGGAGTAATAAAAATATCATTTACAAATCAACAGTTAACAAAAAAAATAATAATACTTTAACAATTGTATTCTGAATTCTATATGCGTTGTAAACGTTAGTTTTCTTGCTATACTCTCTTTCTTAGTGGTTTGGTCGCTCGAATACACAAAAGGTTATGGATAAAATGTATCTCACAAGAGTGTGGAAACTTTAACGCACTCAAACTTAAACGAGTGTACCGTTTGATTTGTTTAGGTTGTAATAGTTTTAAGGGTAAAACAGCTAGACTTCATTTTTTCGTCGATGCTTCATGCGATCACACTTTTGGACAGACACAAAGTTGAGCTAAAAGAAATATCTCCAAGAGAAAAACTGTAACTTAATTTCTTAATTTTCATTTATTCCTATTACGATGACGCCGCACAAAGATCGCATAAAAACGTAGGGTCCGACAAACAAATTGTTAACGGCCGTCCAAAATCTTGATACGGCTAAATCTCGAGATGTAAGAGAAATGTCATTTACAAAACATCTTGATTCTTAGATGTGAAACACTCTTGACATAATCTGTTGACCTGCAAAAATAGTCATAAATGTTTTAGCAAGGTTATTTACACAAATAGTATGAAAACTGTATATTGTGTCACTCGCATAGAAAATTAATTACCGGTTTATCCGGGTCAAAAGGGAATGATGATAATAGTTGAAACGTCCTTAGCTCGTACATTTCTTTCATTTTGAAAATCACAGCTGCCGGTGATTACAGTTTTTTAGTAAACCATTTAACATCACACGATGCCTACAAAATAGTCAAAGCGTATGTTTTCTGTTCTAGGTAAGAACATTTACACAGAGTGTTATAGGACGGGTAAATAATTTGAAAATAGTATTTCTGTCGAATGAGAAAAGTTCAGTCGTACATGTAAAAAATTTGTAGAAATTATGTTTCTGCCAAACACATCCAAAGAGAAAGAGTTTTCTATTCGTGTGAGAAAAGCACTCGGGTGCATAAATTATATGAAGAGACGATGCCGGTCATCGGGTTATTTAAAAAAATAAGACGATAGACGTTGTGCCTTGCTTTAGTGACACACAATGTGTTTAAACACGTTTCAAATTGTAGGTGTAATTATTTGACTGACTTTAAGCAAGATGTATATTTGTTATTTTACAGTACGCATACAATCTACAGGATAGAAGGATGCGGATAAAGTAAAATACAACTATAAACTTAAAGAAAATCTAACTTTCATTACACTAGTGTAAAGGGGTCTTACAGTAGGCTAAATGAAAAGCACTACGTAATAAGGCTGAAGGGCAAACGACTGATGGAAAACACACGTTGGGGGGATACTGTCGGTTAAATATATTGTTTTAAATAAGGAATATAATATGGATAGTACTTTTAATACAAAACATATAAAATAGAACTACAGCCTGTTAGATGTACAGGCGGTCATTTTAATATTTTTGCTTTTAAATGGAGGTATTTTGGGACGGCTAAGCAGAGGGCCTGCAAATGTCTTTCCTGCTGTGTGACTGAAAGTACCGTAGATATGTGAAAGGTTTACGACCGTAGCAACACACATAAATTACATCTCTAGGATGCGTGGGTCTTTCTTCTATAGTTTTCTTATGAAGATAAAACAATTTCATCTAAACTTCACAGTCTATACTGTGACAAACAAGCGAGCTCCTCAGCATAGATTTAAGTTTTATTTTTAAAAAACATACAGAAAGACTTTGGCATCATGTTTCATTGTGTGTGTGTGTATGTGTGTGTGTGTGTGTGTGTGTGTGTGTGTGTGTGAGAGAGAGAGAGGGAGAGAGAGAGAGAGCGAGTGTGTGTGTGTGTGTGTGAGAGAGAGAGAGAGAGAGAGAGGGAGAGAGAGACAGAGAGTGTGTGTGTGTGTGTATGTGTGTGTGAGGGGGGGGGGTGGTATTTAAAAACTTTGAAGATCGTGCTAAAAATAAGAACTTTAAAGAATCTAAAGTGATTAATGCATAACGCATCTAATATAATATAATCATATATATGATATGATATAATATGATATAAAAAAAATGTTATTATATAATATTATATAAAAATACCTAAATTTAAAAATATTTTAGGTAATATATATCATCATTTTGTTGAATTAAGAAACAGCGGACATCAGATGTACTGGGGGTACTGATTATTAAAAAACATTACATTAATGTTAGCTTTGAAATAATGTACACCATTGACTTAGATCATGCGGTCTGGAACTCCACCCTCGCCTGCGCGGGGTGTGTGTGAAGCAGCCCTTCAGGTCTCACATACATTTCACTACGAGGACCTGTGAGATTCTGTTTATGATTTTAAACATATTATTTTATTTTTTAAGTCGTATTATTTTATATTGGGGATATTTCATTCATGTTTGGACATCTCTCACCGGTCTAAAAAATGTAAGGGATAATTTTTTATATGTATCATCAGAAATGTTTATTTTATATACTATGCTATATATAATCACATTTAAAATAAGTTATCTTTTTTTTTAAGTTATACTTTTTGTTTATTATTAATTGCTTTAGTAGCCTGATGTCATTATATAATTATTTATTTCCATATTCTTTAACCCCTGGAATCTGAGTGGGTTTTGGGGGGCTGGAGATATTTTGGCAGCCCCCAGACGTTGGTGTTTTTCATTATCCTAAAACGTATTAATGGCTAAAAGTCTGAATATCCATAAATATGTGATCAGCATGATTGTACATGTCTGTAATTTTGAGAAGGCGTCGTTTATGATCAGTTTTTGTTTAAAATATGTTTAAAACGTGTTTGTATATGTTGTATAAGTATATGTTGAATACATGATTAAAAAATTTATGATAAAATGATTTGCTTTGGTTTAGTAACATGTCTGTTACTGCGATGTGTTTTATGAGTTTGATAAACATGTTTAAAATGTATGTTCCGGTTTAGTAACACGTTGTCATATATAATTTTATTTATTTACTTTTTCATATTGTTTAAAATAGAGATAAGTCTCTTTTTAACTTGATATGTCCATGCTTATGTCCGCTTGTTTATATGGTTTATCAGAATACAAATTTGTATAGTGGCATGGATATTATAGTGATATAACAAGGTACGTGCGGTTTATGATGAGATTTATAGGCTAGTCATAATTCAGATCGCTTAAAAACTAAATTTCATAAAAAATGTACGTGCATGCAACATTTTATTGTGGTGGTACTGTAGGTGTACGGTTAAAATAAATAATTAAACAGCTTTTGAAAAAAGATATGATATAAAGATGGATATAAAAGGTTTTAAATATAATATAGAAAATGTTTTGCAACGATTAATGTGAAATGAATTTAACTGAACTGTGTCATTGACACATCCGGGTTCCTCAATAGACCATATTCTTCGTTCTGTTCAATTATATATTTTTTCCACGATCCTGGTAAAATGTATATTTTTAGTGATGAACAAAACTAATGTAAGTGTGTTGTTTTATATTGTTTGTGAATGTATAATGTGTTTATATTCATTAAAAGAAGAAAATAAGACTTGGAGACTAGTGAATGACTGAGAGGGAGAGAGATGGGGTCCAAGAGATGCTAGCCGCGCACCAACCGTAATTCATAGATGCACCCGTCAGAAAACTGTCAAAAACATGGTACTCCTGCATGAGATACGTTAGTTTTGATTTAAAAATGTCTTTGAAGATATTATGGTTTTGTAGTAAATTCCGACGAGTGTGCACTGTGGCGTGCAGACGCAGACAGTGGGGACGCAGAGGGTCAGGATCAAAGGTGTGTGAAAATACCTCTTTTCTGCACTCTAAAACAAAATTGGATCTTGTTTTATCTGAAACAGTCGGTTTCAGTATATTTTTTATACAGTTTAATTTATAACCTTAAAAGAACAATGTTTTTTTTTTCAACCTTAGTTAAATTGCTTTAGATTATATGTTTTATATATGAAAGTGAAATAACTAAAATGTGTTTTAGATTATATAAATTATATAATGTTTTATATATGAAAGGGAAATAACTAAAATGTGTTTTAGATTATATAAATGATATAATGTTTTATATATGAATGTGAAATAACTAAAATGTGTTTTAGATTATATAAATGATATAATGTTTTATATATAAATGTGAAATAACTGAATGTCACATATGAAATAACTAAAATGTTTCAACTTTAGCATGATCATTATTATATTATATAAATTATATAAATTATATAACTGAAATGTTTTTCAACCTTTAATTGTTTTTTAGAATTATATAAAATATAGAATGTTTTTATATATATATATATAAAATGTAGAACACACCGATCCCATTTATACACCGCTCATGAATGTAATGGGAGGGGGGAGAAGCCGTATAACCACACACACACACACACACACACACACACACACACACACATAACCGTATAACTGTGATAAAGTTCAAACAAGCTAACTGACACATGCTTCAAACAAGCTAACTGACACTAAGTTCAAACAACCTAACTGACACAAACTTCAAACGGTTTCTGTCAAAACCACATGATCGATGCGTGAGGAGTCTTTCATGTACCATTATAATTTAAAACTAACTAGGTCAATAGGGTAAAACTTTCTGTCAAAACCGCATGATCGATGCGTGGGGAGTCTTTCATGTACCATTATAATTTAAAACTAACTAGGTCAATAGGGTAAAACTTTCTGTCAAAACCGCATGATCGATGCGTGGGGAGTCTTTCATGTACCGTTTAAACTAGCCGTCAAAACCATGATTTAGAACTAATTAGGTCAATAGGGTAAAACTAGCTGTCAAAACCACATGATCGATGCGTGGAAAGGTCATAGGTTAACCCTTGAACCCTTTTATCCCGCCCATCCATCATAAGGTTACCGGAAGTTCAACCTGTCAAAAGGTCAAAGGTCAAAGTCATAAATCATCTTGATGGAAGCTACCGTATACTTACTACTGACGTGGTCTCGTCAGGCGCGCGTCCGGAGCGCTGTTTGACTGATGCATGTTCAGTTCAACTTTACTCAGAATATATGAACTTACCTGTTTTGAATACTATACATTTAACATGTTCGTTTATGTCCAATATTAGTGTTAAACTGCTGGACTTTAAATGAAATCTACTTTTGATTTTCACCATTGACTGATTTTGCAGAACATTTAGACTGATAACTCCTGTGTGCAGATGCGGCAGATTTGTCACAGGACGGTGATATGAAAGTTGTGTCTGTCTATATATGAACTAGCTGTTTTATATACAGTATTTTTATATTTAACGTTAGTATCAGTATGTTTGAAAGTATATTTTTTGATTATTGGTGATTCGATAGGCTCTCTCTCGCACACCTGCGTGGTTTAAAACACCAAATAGTTCTGCTATGACAAGAACAAAGAGTCTCTCTCTTGCTCCACCCCTGCATGATAATATCGTGTATCTCGATCTCATGGGCTGACGATTATATGATGATTTGAAAAATTACCATATCGCCCAACACAACTGTGAATTGAACCCACAACCTATATATATTTATACATAAATAACAAAAAAATAAGAAAAGAAAACATGGTAAACAAATAATAAATCCATGTGTGCCAGCCAGTATCCATCCAGTCAACACACTTTAGGTTAATATAATCCATTTATTATAATTTAGAGTTTCCTCTCTGACAAAGCAGCCTACCACCTTGTGGTCAGACAATAGTTTGTATTAACTGACAGGCATCTTTGGCTGACTACTACATCCCTTTAAGCAGGACCCTACAGGCATTATTTAGGTGCAGTGTATGCAACACTGGAGGAAGGTATTTAGTTCAAGGACAAAATGCATATGGCAATCACAGTCAGAATAAATGTACATATATTCTACTCAGTTCAAAAAGAAAATTAAGGCAAAGTTAAGACAGTTTTAACACCAGGGTTAGTTTTGTTGGGTTAATTTTGGCATTATTGGGGTATGTACTTGCAACGTGTTTCTGTATTTAGTTGTGTTGCGAGTATTTGCAGCACATGTGACGTCAAACTGATAAAGATGTTTTCTTATTTTGCCGGTGCTTTTTCTATTTGCATTTGTTTTCTTAAGTTGAAGCGCGTTGAGCTCTCTTGGCCACCGTAGGTGCAGAAGAAAATGAAAGATTTCTGTGTTGTTGCTGAACGGCTTTTTATTTATTTTCTTCATTTGTGTTTCAGGGGGTGGTCAGCAGTATTGGCGAGTGATTTATAGTCCTTCATATATTTGTGCATTAAAGGGATCAACAGTGACTTTGTCCTGTTCTTCAACACATACTGGTTATTATAAGCTCAGTAAAGCCTTCTGGACCAAAACTGCTGTGACTGGTGGAGATCCAACAAACCTGTGTTCAGACCCAGTAAAGAGAGGAAGTGTTCAGTGTGTCAGTGATTATAAAGACACTTACAGCATCACTTGGACGAGTGTAACAGAAGCAGATAAACACATCTACTACTGCAGATTTAGAGATGGACAGTATAAAGGATGGACAGTGATTCCTGGAGCTTGGCTTGATGTCACAGGTAAACCAGTGAACTCTCACAAATACACCACAGACACACTGCTATCTTAGATTTATTAGATTTGATTAGTCAGTGCGTCACTGCAGCTGCTGTAAGAAGTCTGGTTGATATAGAAACAGTCAGCGCTCTGAGACGTGCTCTTAAGACTGCGCATGCACACTGACTGATCTAACCTGAGAAATAAGCTTTTATAACGCTATTTGAGCAAAAGTAACAACATTTATGACATAGTTGTTGTCAGATTTCTTTGGTGATTTCAAATATGAAATGTAATCCTAAACTTAGTGAACAATTTTGGAGAATTGGATGTTTCCCCTTTCAAAGAGATAGGAGCTGCACTTGGATGATTGAGAGGGGTTTCAAAGATGGGCACAGAGTGACACGACTTGTCTTAATGAGACTTTGATATGATGTTGAAATCCTTGTGGGAATTTCAGTAGTAGCAAAAAGTACAGAAGACCAGTAGCTTATTACAATGAATGTATCATTAATGGACAACAGCCTATAATCAGCCATAGTAGCACAACATTTGAAGTTAAACTGAACAACATATTAAACAACATATGTGAAGTATTGCAATGATTAATAATAGTTGACAAAGGTTTGTGCATTGTAGATGTTAAAAATGTAAAATCAAAATATCATACTTTTAATAATAATACAATTTCAAATACATAAAATATGTAAAATATAAAAAAATTACAAATATATTTTTAGGAATAAACTAATAGTTTGCTTGTGTTTAGCATATTCCTTAAAAGTGTAATTAAGCATAATTTATTACCAAAGTATTTCTAGTATTTTTAGTACAAACTAATTCAATAACATTAGTGTGATTGCATCAGATAATAATTGCTGCTATTAGTGTTCCTCGTCTGGTTGACTACGTCTTGTATTCATTTTTCCAAAAATATCTTCCATATGGACATAAACTGACAGTCACCACTGATAAGCTACTACTAAATATTGTAGAAACTTAATTTTCTGTAAAGTTGCTTTGCAATGATTTGTATCATAAAAAGCGCTTTACAAATAAACTTGAACTGAATTGAATATTATATTTTTAGAAATACATTAAAAGAATGCTTGTGTGTAGCATATTTCTTAGAAGTATAACTAAGCATATATTTAATACAAAGAAAATATTTTAAAATGCAATTCAGTATATTTTTAATGCACTTCAAATAAGCATGTTGGGAATAAAAATGTAATATTATAAACATACTACTTGAATTTCAAGTATATTTTTAATGCATTTAATGCTACGCCTTCTCCACCTGGGTAGTAATGGGTTAAATTCTCAGGAAATACTTGCACTGATGCGATGTTTAGTCACTTTGGATAAAAGCAAATGCATTATTTTTAATTTCATCCTCTTAAAATTTCAATTATTATAACATTAATTTATGTGTTTATCTGATTGTGAATCAGTGAGTTGTTGTTGTCAGATCTGCAGGTGGAGACAGAGCAGAGTGTGAAAGAGACAGATTCAGTCACTCTGACATGTAAAAGCAGCTGCTCTCTGCCTCAACAAACAACATTCATCTGGTTCAGAAACACACAGAGATTAACTACAGGAATCATCACAAAGAATCAGCTTCAGCTGCGATCAGTCAGTCGTTATGATTCAGGAAACTATCAGTGTGCTGTTTCAGGAGAGGAACATCTGAAGTCTCCACCTGTTTATCTTAATGTTGAATGTGAGTACAAACTGACCCACTGGGAAAAGTTACATCCAGTGGACCTCTTTTTATGTCTTTGCTGACGTTGAAAAGACGTCCACTGAGGAGCCAGAATGAAAGTTTTTATGACGTCTTTTTTTGACGTCTTCTGTACGTCCGATTTAGACGTTCACAGAACCTGCTTACAAGGTTAAAAACTAGTTCAAAAGTGGTCAGTGGACATGTTTTCAACATAATTTAAGATTCATTTAGGCATAATTTATTCTGTTTCTGGACCAAATCAACACTCTCAGGATGCGTTAGATTTAGATTTGTGCTATTTCAATGTAATTTCCAGACACTGTGTTTGTCCTAAAATCAAGAAAATAAAATAATCTTTATGAAATAATGAAATAACTGACGATTGAGCATGTGATAAAATCAACTGCAAATCAAAGACATTAAATCTCTGAAGATCTCAGCAGAGGAGAATCAAACATCTCCACAAACATGGAATTATTAGATTTACTTTATTTCTGTCAGACATCTAGAGAAGCTCTTATTGAGAATTAACAGAGGTTTATATGTTGATATTTGGTTCATTTGAAGTCACCATTGTGGTGGACAGTGTTTGGTTTAGTTGTGATCCAGCTATTTCTTCAGTTAGCTTGTCTCTGATTGCTGTAAATGTGTTTTTGTGAAACACTGCAGTAAAGAGAAAAAAAATAAGAGAACTCAGGTGGCATCAGTTCTTTGTTGATGATGAAAAAGTCATCACATATTAAGTACTTCAGGTTATGAAGTTAGCTTTGTTTTTTTTTATATTTTTCATTTATAACCCCGAAACCTTTTATGTCTACAGTACAGAAACCAAGAGCAAAACACTTGCTTATTTTGAAGATGGACAAAATGCATGCAACTTAAATATTTTGAGTAAATGCATCATGTACTCAAACACCGACATCAAGATTCCGGATATTCGTCACAACAACGGTGACAATCAAAACCGCTTCATAGCACAAACTCATCCTTATTTTCCAGACTTTTTTGTTTTGATTGTCACCATTGATGTGATGCATAACCAAAATCTTCCATTTTGTAAAAAATATGTACATTGTTTGTTTTTTCTACAAGATCTCTATCCAAGAAAATAAATATAGCTGCAACAAAACGCTAATATCTTACTTTGCTATAATATTGTCAGCATTAACAGTAAGATGCTAGCACTTGAGCTCAATGCTCTCTGTTACAACACACATTTACAGCAGTCAGAGACAAGCTAACACAAGAAGTATGAGGACCAAGATCCCATCTAAATCAAACACTGATCACCACAATGGTGACTTCAAATGAATCAAATATCAACATTTAAACCTCTGTTAATTCTCAATAAGAGCTTCTCTAGATGTCTGACAGAAATAAAGTAAATCTAATGAGTGAAGCTTATGAAGCTGTTTGTGGAGATGTTTGATCCTCCTCTGCTGAGATCTTCAGAGATGTAATGTCTTTGATTTGCAGTTGATTTTACCACATACTCAATCGTCAGTTATTTCATTATTTCATAAAGATTATTTTATTTTCTTGATTTTAGGACAAACACAGTGTCTGGAAATTACATTGAAATAACACAAATCTAAATCTAATGCATCCTGAGAGTGTTGATTTGATCCAGAAACAGTATAAGTTATGCCTAAATGAATCTTAAATGATGTTGAAAACATGTCCACTGACCACTTTTGAACTAGTTTTTAACCTTGTAAGCAGGTTCTGTGAACGTCTAAATCGGACGTACAGAAGACGTCAAAAAAAGACGTCATAAAAACTTTCATTCTGGCTCCTCAGTGGACGTCTTTTCAATGTCAGCAAAGACATAAAAAGACGTCCACTGGACGTAACTTTGCCCAGTGGGGATTCATTAACATTGGTAAAATATTTCACTAATTATTGAGATTAAATCACTCAGAATTTGTTTCAGGCACA
Organism: Carassius auratus; assembly: GCF_003368295.1. NCBI lineage: Eukaryota > Metazoa > Chordata > Actinopteri > Cypriniformes > Cyprinidae > Carassius > Carassius auratus. The sequence continues at coordinate 426,047 of NW_020524398.1, forward strand.
GTAATAAAGGCTGCATGATATTTTTGTTTATACAACAGGATTTATTTTCAATAATGTAATATGTTAAATTAATGTGAACCTGGAATCTGTGTTTAGAGACTCATGGGTTGATAAATCAGTAAATGTGATACTGTTTTATTTATTGTGCACCAGTTCAGGTGTACATTTATATCTCTGGATCTCATCACTGAAATAAAGTCTCTTGATTTCTATTTGGATAGACTTTGGTAATTAAAAATGATAATGGAAAGTCTTGGCGTGTATAAAATAATTATGTTCATATTTTAAATATATTTAATCTAGATCCTCCAGAGAACTTCTCAGTGTCCATCAGTCCGTCTGGTGAAATAGTGGAGGGAGATTCAGTGACTCTGATCTGCAGCAGTGACTCAAACCCTCCTGCAGAAATCAGCTGGTTTAAAGGAGAAGTTATTGTAGGATCTGGAAGAATCTACAGCATCTCAAACATCAAATCTGATCACAGTGGAGAATACAAGTGCAAGTCCAGAAATAAACACGGAGAGAAAGACTCTGATAATGTGATGCTGAATGTGAAGTGTGAGTGAACGCTGGTACAAGAACTGAGAACAGATCCTCTAGTTCAAGTGTGTTTTATTATTGTTCTCTGATGAGACATTTCATTCTTTCTGTTTCAGATGCTCCAAGAGATGTTGTGGTGTCCCTTAATGGGTCTGGTGAAATAGTGGAGGGAGATTCAGTGACTCTGATCTGCAGCAGTGACTCAAACCCTCCTGCTCTGAACTTCAGCTGGTTTAAGGAAGGACAGTCTGTAGGATCTGGAAGAATCTATAACATCACGAAGATCAGATCTGATCACAGTGGAGAATACAAGTGCAGATCCAGAAATAAACACGGAGAGACAGACTCTGATACTGTGATGCTGAATGTGAAGTGTGAGTGAACGCTGGTGCAAGAAATGAGAACAGATCCTCTAGTTCCAGTGTTTTTTATTATTGTTCACTGATGAGACATTTCATTCTTTCTGTTTCAGATGCTCCAAGAAATGTTGTGGTGACCCTTAATTCATCTGGTGAAATAGTGGAGGGAGATTCAGTGACTCTGATCTGCAGCAGTGACTCAAACCCTCCTGCTCTGAACTTCAGCTGGTTTAAGGAGAATCAAAGCTCATCTGTTGGATCTGGACAGAGTTTCATCATCTCCAGCTTTAACTCCAGTCACAGCGGACGCTACTATTGTGAGACTCAGAATCAACATGGATCTCAGAGATCAGCGTCTGTTTCAGTCTCTGTTAAAGGTATTCATCATAAACAGACACTCTTTGAGTTTCATCTGTCTCTAGTAGGGCTGCACGATTCTGGATAAATTGAGAATAACATTTTTTTTGGTCTCATGTAGAGATCACGATTCTCCTACGATTCTGAACTAAATAAAATAATGTGTGACAAAATGTTATTTCTGCAGTCTTATTAAAAGTGTCTAATTAATCTGAATTAATTATTAAACATTTTAATATACACTACCAGTCCAAAAGTCTTTGAACGGTAAGATTTTTTTTTTTAAATAATTTTCTTCTGCTCACAGAGCCTACATTTATTTTAACCAAAATACCGCAAAAGTAGTAATGTTGTGATAAATTTTTACAATAATAATAAAAAAAAACTGCTTCCTATTGGAATATAATTTAAAGTGTCATTAATTCCTGTGCTGTGCAGCTGTATTTTCAGCATCATTCCTCCAGTCTTCAGTGTCACATGATCTTCAGAAATCATTCTGATATGCTGATTTGCTGCTCAAGAAACGTTTTTTTTTAAAATTATTATTATTACTATTATCATTATCACAAATATATAAATTAATACTTTTATTTTGCAAGGATTCTTTGAATTGATCAAGTGTGACAAAGACATTTATAATAAAATATTCATATTTCACAAATGTTGTTCTTCTGAACTTTCTATCAAAGAAACCTGAAAAGAATCTATGTTTTTTGAACAGCAAATTAGAATATTAAAATAATTTTTGAAGATAATGTGACACTGAAGACTGGAGTAATGATGCTGAAAATACAGCTGTGCATCACAGGAATAAATTACATTTTAAAATACATTCAAGTAGAAAGCATTTATTTTAAATTGTAAAAATATTTCAAAATTGTCCTGTTTTTGCTGTACTTTGGATCAAATAAATGCAGGTTTGGTGAGCAGAAGAGACTTTAAAAAACATTAAACATCTTACGGTTCAAAAACTTTTGAGTGGTAGTGCATATATACTTTATTTAAAAACCAAATTTTTAATATTAAAATGATGAAAAAGTTGTTTAAATCACTGATTCAACGACTCACTCATAAACCTACTTCCCTTGTTTCATTTCTGGATGAATCAGCGTTTTTGAACGATTCTCTTGAATGAAAAATTTTTTCATTGACAAATACATTAAGACACTTGTCGACACCTTGTGGTAAAACAATGCCATCCACACGAACGTTATTTGAAGCGCATTACTTTCAAAAGGGGATTTGCTATATTTTGATCGCTGCCATATAGACATCAGTGTTTATATATGAACTATAAACTTTATCCCAGTATTTCTGTGATAATATAAATGACTGTAAGACAGAAAGAATACTGTGTAGTTGAAAAGACCGTTTGTGAAGATGTTTCTTAACCAAACATGGTAAATGCTCTCTCTGTGTCAGCTGCAGTGCGAACACCGATTTGAAAGATGCGGTAAGACTTCGTTAAAAGATCGCGATCTTTTAACGATTAATCGTGCAGCTCTAGTCTCTAGTGTGAAATGATCTTCATGAACATCTTGTTTCAGGGGTTCAGAGAGCTGCTCTGCACACAGTTACTGGGATTGTGGTGGGATGTGTAGTATTCATCTTCTTCATCATCATCATCATCATCATCGTGTTTATTAAGTGAGGCCCTTGCATTACAAAGTCATTTCGCAAGTTAACACAAATGCAGAATTTGTTAAACTTATTGCAAATGTTAAATGTTACTTGCAATAAATTATACTGTACAGTAATTTGTAACACAATCTACCAGGAAGAAGAGGAGAGACAGTGGAGGTGAAGATGTCAGACAAAATCAGGCAAGTTTGATAAAACATACCTCAATCTACAAAAGCAGCAAGATCATGATATAGATATGTTTGACTATAAAAATTAAGACTTAAAAAATTATGTACTGTTGCTTGACTAATATTTGAGAACAGTTATCTTGTGATGTCTGTGTGATTGTTATTTTATGAAACAGCAGGGGGATCTTGTCAGCAGATCAGTAGAAACAGCTCCGACCAATGACGATCCAGTGTATTCAGAAGCATCAGCCAATCAGACGGATGATCTGTATGCTATGGTTCAAGCGAAGAAACCCAAACGCTCAGGGAGAGAACAAACAGAAAAAGACTCTGGAGATGCTGAAGAGATTCAGTATGCCAGTGTCCATCACTTCAAGAACAAAGCCATGAACAAGACTGAAGAGACCACTGAGATGCAACATCCGTCTGATGCCAGCAGGTGAGGAACGATTCATCTGAACCCAAACGAGACACATTCAATGCTTAATCAGACCTCTCGTTTTTGTGTTGTTGAAATTATGGATTGTCACCTGCTGGAGTAACATTATTATATTCATAAACCTTCTCCCCAGATCTGAGGATGTGATCTACAGCTCAGTCAAATGAAGAACATGTGGTCGATCTGATGCTCACAGGAGACCTGGGTTTGAGTTCAGTGCAGGTCATGTTTCAGATCCTTCTCTGCTTGATTTCACACATTTACACATTCATGGACTGTTCTGCTGTTTGGACATTAATGTTTTTCAGCTTACAGCCAGCTCATTTAATCATGAATATTACACACAGTCTTCTCTCTGCACTCACACATGGACACCACTCAGACCTTTAAGAGTCAAGGGCCTTTTAGCTCTCGCTTTGTACAGTCAGATATTTTCTTTTGTGTGTTCATACTGTGTGATTTTATTGCTAAATACATTACATTTTAACATTGTCAGAAAGTCTTTATTGTCATTATTACATCACTATGACAATTTAGCACATTTTAAAATTAATTGTACTCTGGTTTGTTTGCCTATAAAAAGCCTAACCAAGTTATAATCATTTTAAGCTACCTGCTCATAAGACATATTTTTCAAGTTTCTATTTTTATTTAGCTATTGAGAGTATTGATGCTGTTAGTGACATTGACACAAAGGTGATCACTTGTATAATTTTAACCATTTAAAATGAATTAAAGTTACAAAAAGGCCAATTTATGGCACCAAACTTTGCACTACTACTACTAAGTTGATGAGTTGATTTACCTGCCTCTGGTCACAGAGTCTTTTAGATGGATGCTGAGACTTTTTATGTCCATGTCTGTAATATGCTGTGTATCCCACCAGCTGACAACCCGCGTGTCAAAATACTTTTGGGTAAACTGGCCGTGTGTGGAATCAAACAGATCAGAACAAAAACAGACATTCTGGGGGTGGAACTGCTTTCATGAATGAAAACAATCTGCTTTAAAATGTAAAAGTTTTTCCCATAGTGTGGAAATGTAATGTGAGTGAACCGTATCAGTGTTAGGGAACACGTCAATTTGATTAAAGAATTTCATTTAATTCCTAGCTTTCTAGTCTATTTCTAGACAGCTACTACGAACAAGGTATGAGAGTTTTATTTGATAAAGAGTTTGTCAAAGGTAGTGGTGTGAAAGAGAAGAAACTGAGAGCTTTTGGTACAAAAATGTTTGGTTTATGTGTGTGGGTTAATTCTTAATTGATCATGTTATGCCAAACAGGACCTTAGTGGACCTTTATATCACAGGGCCTTTAGGACGCTGCACAACTCTTGGTAAATAAGTTTGACAACTAGAAATTGATTCAAAGTAAGCAAACACGTAGATATTTATTATGATGATTATGATTTGGGAGCAGGTCAGCTAGGCAATGTACAAAGCTTTCAGCTCTCATTCCCTTTCTGAGTTTGTGACTTTTACTATTACGCAGGCCTACTGCAGACGTGAGCAGTGTGACACAGCAAAAGCCAATAAAACCCATAATAATCAGTGATATTTTTCTGATGCCATCCAGTGTAGACAGATAAAACACAATTATCTGATATAGCAAAAAGAAAAGCCAAATGCAAAAGCCAAAAAAAAAGGCTTAAGTTTGTTTTTTAATATATATATATTAACATGTATGATCAGTGTACAGTAAGTACAGTTAACAGTGCAACGCCTCCACTTCACCCCTGATCTTATCAGTTGTTTGAGTGATGACCAGTCACAAGACTTGTTTCTAAGCACTTGTGCTGTTAAGAATTATTCCTTCTTACTAACCAAATATGATAACAAACCCTTTTCAGAAGCTTCATTGCTAGTCGTGGTGCTTATAAAAGTGGAGATGTGTGTATTTGTGTTTATTTATAGAGCTGTGATGGTTCAAGTGGTGATGAGCATTAGCATGAATCTCTTTTCTCTGAATTATCTGCTCTTGACATGTGGGGAGTCACAGTTGGTTTAATGCTGTAAGCTACACTTCTGAAGCACTCTCAGGCTGTCAATCATTTCTTCTGATGTTGGGTTGGCTGACATGTAGAGGGCAGGGCTTGAATTCAGCACCTTTAAATGGTTTATGTGTTCAGTTTGCACAGTGTCAGGATGATCACTTCTGCTTTTCTGCAACACCCTCCAGCAGTACTTTTCACTCCAGCAACAAATTAATTTATTCAGCTACATGTATAAATAAGCTTTGCTGCTCTATGTTTTGTATTTCAGGAGTTGACCTACAAATCAATAATTCTTTAAAAAACATTATTCAGACACATTTTTTTTGAGTTTATACAGTTTTGACCTGCAATCGTCTCCAGCATGATCTGTTCTGAGTGATTCTAAACAGTGAATCATTTTGTGAAGCAATCGATTCAATTGTTCAGTGCTTCTATAAGGTTTGTTTCTCCCGTCACTACATCTAAGTGCAGTAATTTAATAAACACAAACACAGAGAACATAAGGAATAACCTGTTGCAACAAACAACTGACAGAAACACAAGGGCTTTATATACAGTGGAGAGCAAACGGACCAATGAGTAACATGACAACAATCAATGAGTGCGCTCAATGAGGCTAACTGTGAGACAAACAGGGGCAGAACACACACAGGAACATAATACTGCACACACTTTCTGCTGTTCTTCTGCGGAAGAGGGCTACTTTTATACAGTTGCCATGGGTTGTTTTTTTAGTCTGCGGGTTGAAGCAAACTCCCCGCCCCAGCAGAATGTGATTTCCACTGAGGTTTTGACCCACGGAACACAATTTTGGAGCAATTTTAATAGTTATTTTCCCCCAGAACGTAACTGGGCTAGTTTTGGTTATGATAAGACTAGATTTGAGTAAAAATTAGTCTGGATTTGTTACACCTATCTGGCAACCCTGAAAGAAAACGTTAGCTCAAAGGAACATTGACAGATGATGAGTGTGTGAGAAACTGTACAGTGAGTCAAAAGCCCTAGTGTATATTTTGGAGACCTGTTTATACCTCTTTATACTGTATTTCCACCTCTGTCATGGATATTGAAGGTGGAAGATGTTAATTCACTCCCCACCTTCATTTTTAGCTGGTACTGAGAATTGAACCTGTGACTTTAGGGTGTGCTTCTGTACTGTTTCTGACTGTAAATAAACACTGATTGTGGCTTCACTTTGTGTGTGAAGCTTTCTTCATTTAATTAAACATCACAACATTTACCCATCCAAGAAGTGCAATATCCCATAGTGCAAACACTGATTTGGTTATCAGTACCCTTGTCTGTTGATTGGTAGATAATCTTTAACATAAACTATTTAAACATAAAACGTTTTGATTGGTCATACTGATTAATTTATGGCTGTAATTGTTGGTCAAAAAATTACTTGAAGATGGAAACATTTCCTAGGCGTTTCTCAATGTCAAGGAAGGATCCTCGGAAGCCAGAATTTAGAAGATGCAAGGAAGTATCCTTGACATTGAGAAACACCACCTGTCACATCCGCTCACTCAGGACATAGTGATGTCCTACTGGCATTTTTTCTTTCCCACTGTTTTATAGTCAGCTGTTTACAGTTTGTTCTACAAGAACATATTAACATAACCAGAAATGTATTTTCCCGAAATTTGAAATGTATTATTTATGAATGTTTAAATTTACACTTTCCGAGATACAGACAATACACACACAGTGTATTAACACACATGTATCTGTTTCCACAGCTCACTGAGGAAATATGCGGGAAAACTCTCCCCTCTTACATTTGTCCCATTTTACCCACTTCACTTCACTTCACTCACCCTTCCTTCCCTTTTCACTCAGAATGGTCAATAGCATAATATAATGTTCACCATGAGTGCAAGTGATATTTACAGTCATGTTTGGTATCATTTGAAAGGCCTCAGTGTGACTGGTGCAATTACCTCAATCTTACAAGAAGTAGACTAAAACGTAATACAGATCACAAGACTTAGTTCTGTTATTTAGTTATGTTGCTTACTGTGGAGGGGGTGCTAATACCCAGTGCACAGTTGCTGTGTACTGTCTTTCATGTAAATTACCATCTGTCCCATAAGGTGCTAACTCTCTAACTCCCAATTTAGTTCCTGTCTTCATTTGGGGGATGTTTGTCTTGGGCTGAGCACTTAAGAAAATATTGCAAGATTCTGACCACACACTCCATATGTATTTTTTTGAAGTCAGATATGCATCTTTTACCCAGAGAAGTATCTTTGAGAATCTTTGTCTTGTATTGATTTGATATCGCTGAATTGAATATGTAATTGGAATAAAACATATTTACCTGACTGATGATAAATTTTCAGTTTTGTGTGGATTCTGTTTGCTCTGAAATGATTGACTGTAGTAGATCACGGTGTATCCTCGCGTCAGGTATATTAAGGGTTCGGCTAACAGTTGACATTAGTTCAAGTGTACTTAGACTGCAAAGGCCAAAAAGGGAATATCTGTTTAGGTCAACTGAATGTTGTTCGACTAGTCTAAATTTGGGTGGGCCTTACCTCTGTTTACTTTGTTTGGGAAATCATGTTGTTAATTGGCTTATATATATAATAGTGATCATATCCTGTGGTCTGATGAAACAAAAATTGAACTGTTTGGCCATAATGATAAATGGTATATTTGGAGGAAAAAGGGCGAAGCTTTGAAGTCTCTTGAAGTTTGAAGAACACCATCCCAACTGTGAGGTATGGGGGTGGTAGTATAATGTTGTGGGGCTGCTTTGCTGCAGAAAGGACTGGTGCACTTCACAAAATAGATGGTCTCATGACAAAATAACATTTTGTGGATATACTGAAGCATCATATGAAGACATCAGCCAGGAAGTTAAAGTTGGGCACAAATGGGTCTTCCAAATGGACAATGACCCCAAGCATACTTCCAAATTAGTTACAAAGTGGGTTAAGGACAACAAAGTCAAAGTATTGAATGACCATCACAAAACCCTGATCTCAAGAAGGTCTACAAACCTGACCCATTTACACCAGTTCTGTCAAGAGGAGTAGGCCAAAATTCCAAACTATTTTATATAAGCTTGTGGAAGGATACCCAAAACATTTTGGTGTTGAAATATGTGAGTGAACTACACAATTTTTTTATTTTTTATTTTATAAGATTGAACAGTAATGTGATGACCAGAACATATGGATTTAACAACAGTTTGAGTTTTAAATATTTTGGGCAGCAGTGTCCGCAGCACTCAAAGAGAGACATCAACAATCAGCATATTAATCTCAACAATGGTGATAATCAAAAGGTTCATGATGCAATGCATGCTGGGTACTAGCACAGGATAAAACTCATCCATGACTCCCAGCATGCATTGCGGCATGAATAAATTATGCCCCTGAATTGTTCACTTATTTTCTTGAATTCTTATGTGCTTATAATTTAGCTTTTGTCTTAAGTTTTAGTGACATGTTTTGTGAAGTTCAGAACTTATCTGTTTATTTATTTTGTGGATTGTCACCATTGTTGTGATTCATACGCTGATTCTTGATGTTTCTGTCTAAATTTCTGCAAAGGTTTTTTTTATGAGTGAAATTTTCTTAACAGTCTTTCATAACTTAAGGCTCAGCAGCGTTTCTTATTTTGCTGTAGTATCAATATTCAATAAGAGAAGGGACACAGGACTGAATCAGAAATAATAGAGTGTTTGCTCTTGTCAATCTATAAACAACAACACCAGATTTATTTCTTCTGTTGAACTTTTGTTTTGTTTTTTTGCTATAACAAGTTCCAAAGATGCATTTTTACAGCACGTAAAAAAAAAAATAAAAAAAATTTAGTTGTTGAAAAGTCACGTTCAAGAGCCCAACTAAAGTAAACACTGATCTCCATCATGGTAGTGAAAAAAAACACCTAAACCTATTTAACTCTCAATAATATCTTCTGTAGACGTCTGACAGAAATAAAGTCAGTCTGGTTAGTAATGTGAAGCTGGTGAAGCTGTTTTAGGAGTTGTTTAATCAGATCTTGAGAGATTTGATGAATTAAAGGCTGTGGTTGAAGTCATTTGTAGTCCTTGTGTTTCTCTTTCCTTTAGTAATTCTGTTTGTTAATAGCAGGTGTTCATCACTAATGCTCAATCATCAATTAATCACGGAATTATCTCATTAACTTCACTAATTCAGTGTTACTCAAACACTCTGTAGTGTGTACACATTATAAGTGTTAATTTAAAACTGAGGATTTTGTTGTGGGGTTTAAAGGGTTAAAGATTTAAGATGAAGAACAAAACAGCTTGAAACATAATTTAACAGTAATAGACTGTAATTAATTTACAGGAAACAAACTGTAGAAAAACAGTTATTTACTGGCACCCCTGCTGCCAGTAAATAACTGTTTTTCTACAGTTTGTTGCCGTAAATTAATGGTTGCCAGCAAAAAAAGTGTTTTTCTACTGTTTGTTGCCATTAAGTCAAGGAAAAACAGTAATATACTGTAAAATGTAAATGTCAGATTTACCAAATGAAAAAAAAAATAATAATTTAACTAAAATATTAGTTAATAATAAAAATATAACATCAATAGAAAAAAATGTATGCAAAGTCATACACTGATAATGAGAGTAAATACTGAACTCAACTGTATTAATGTGTGTTTGCACAAGAGAGATCTGTTAGTGTAGTTTTGTTGTTCACCATTGTGCTGGAGAGTAGAACCTGTGCTTCAGTCAATGATGAGACACAAATTCTGATCTTCTGCTGCTTTATTTAAAGACAGAAAATTTGGATTCTCCTGATACAGTGGTGATCTCTGTGTTAAGTATTTCAGCACATGCGTGTGAGCTGCAGTGATTTGAGTAAATGTCATGCATTTAGTTACTTTACTATTACACATTAAGTTTTTGCAGTTTTATATTAAGAAATATTCCTTCTCAGTGGACTCAAATGAAAGAAGTTCATAGTACTAACATCGTAGGAATGCTAGTTTTTAAACTCGAACTGTTTGAAGCAGTGGGAGTGGAGTTAATTTCCATGGTAGAATTTACGGTAAAATACTGTAAAAAAAATTAAGAGTGGTAAATTAATGGTTGAGAGCTGTAAATTAACAGTACTTTACTGGCACCCTGCTGCATGACAGTTAAGAAATGTGTTTTTTTTCTTTTCATTTTCTGAAGTGTATGTAAAAATCTGGTTTCAATTGTATTAGTTAATTACATGTGTCTAGTGACCAAAACTGAGGAGCTTGTGAGTATGACATCTGTAGTGTTAGAGGAATCCAAATGAATAAGTACAACAAGATTTCTAGATAAATTATCCCGTGAATGATCAATAATAATTGCATTCTAGCCCGCAATTCAAGGACATAATGGTATGGAGTCAGATTATAATTTGATATTAAATCATTTTGTGCAACAAAAAGAATAAACATGCAGGAAACCTGCATCAACCATTGGGTACCTTTGTCGGGTCAACTAATAGACCTTACGGTTATATAGAATAATATTCAGTTAAAGTACTTTAATACAGCCTAGATCTTCAGTGGTTTTCGCAATACAAATATAACTGTCTTTCATTGACGTTTACAGTAGAAGCAGTTGGTCATTTTATGAATATGGAGAAGTTTTTAAATTCTGTTGAGTTACATAAAAAATACATTTGCATAGAAACTGGAAGTTATTATAATCACTGACAGATAATCTTAACTTGTCTGACATGTTCCAAACTCAACATTTGTGTACTGTTGATGAAAGCCACTGTGAATAAGGTATGAGAGTTTTACATATTATTTAATAAAGAGCTTGTATATTTAAATTTCAATTAAAGGTATGTAAACATGTGAGGAATAAAGAAATGTCCATGTAGATGATAACACATAGTTTTATTTACTTGACTTTATAAAACCAGACTCATACAGGATGAAATATTGTCTGATGACTGTTATTCGTGAAGTGTCTATGGATCTCTGACATGATCTGATATGATAAAACACTTTAATAGAGCAACACATAAACCTCTGTTGGACAACAATGAATTACAAGAAATAAATGATTTGATTAAGGACAGATGTGAATAACGTCACTAACACAGTCTGACAGTGATCGTTCCCATCCTGTATGTTGTATAATGACTGTTTTGTAATGAATGGCTGTGAAGATTGCAGTGGTGATGAAGGTCAGAATGACTCTTTATCTTCCTCTCATCTTTCTGCTCATGATTTCTGGTGAGTCACTGTTGTTACAGCGTCACTTTATTTATTTATTTTTATTTTTTATTAGGATTGCTAAAACATTCAGCATAGGGTAAACACAAAACACAACAACAAATCACAAAAACAACAATAAAACAGCAATGGTAGTAACAGTAATGAAAATAAGCAGAAATGACAAATGGATAATAGTAGAAGTATTTAAATAGTAATAGCATGTGTAATAATAATGATAATAATATTTTGTTCAACAGTAATAACAATAACAGTAGTGATACTAATGCTAAAAGATGGTGATAATATTTTTTTGTGGACAGAATATTCACAGTAACTTATTGATATGATTTAGCCCTATTTGAGAAAATAAGAAAAAGTTTTGCAAATAAATTTTTGTGTTTTGTGTTTCAGGAGTTTTTGGACAAATCTGGACGGTGTTTTATAAAACTACATCAATATGTGCTCTAAAAGGATCCACAGTAAACATGTCATGCTCGTACACATACACTCAGCAGTATAAATTGATTGATATATTCTGGATCAAGAGATGGGATAGAGATATGAAAAATTTAAAAGCATATCCAGAGTATAAAGACAGGGTTGAATACATTAAAGACGGACAGAACAATACTGCCGTCCTCAGACTTTACAACATCACTAAAAATGATGAGAGCGAGTATTGTTGCACAACTGAAAAAGATAAAGAAAAATGCTTTGGTCAACCAGTAATTCAGCTTAAAGTTTCAGGTAATCCACTTTACTCCTTCATTTCTATTAATAATTTCATTTCTTGGTCGTGGTTAGATGGATGTGTTTCTCCAGCTCTTCAGGTAAAGGCACCACAGCTGGTGCTGGAGAAAGAAAGAGTCAATCTGACCTGTGAAAGCACATGCAGTCTGACAGACGGATTCATCTGGTACAAAAATGGACAGGCTTTAAAGATCCAGAACGAAACCCTCCAGCTTCAGTCTGAGCGCAGTGATTCTGGCCGTTACAGCTGCGCCGTCAGAGGACATGAAGACCTGCCCTCTCCTGCTGTCAGCATCAATGTCATGTGTGAGGAGATACTTTATATACTTTAAAAATTATATCAAACAATAATTCCTGAATATCATGTTGCTGTAGAAATCAACCTCGAAAAACCATATCTGTCTGTCAGTCAAATATAACTGTACCTAAAACCTTCTGACTGCAAAATACATCACACATATTTTATTACAGAATAGATGTTTTGACAGTATTTTTTAACAATTAGGTAATATTATCTTCAGATATTAGACTTGTTATTGTGAGTCAGTCCACATATAAAGTTGAAAAAAAAATGGCTAAAATCGCTTGCAGTTACAATCAAAATCTAATTCTCAACTGTGATGTTTTGTAAATGAAATGCATTTGTTATTTGCTGCTGTACTAGATAAAAGGAAAGTGAAATTATTCAAACAAATATAGATGGCATATGAATAAGAATATCATGTTGTTTAACTTCTAGATCCTCCAAAGAGTGTCTCAGTGTCCATCAGTCCGTCTGAAATAGTGGAGGGAGATTCAGTGACTCTGATCTGCAGCAGTGACTCAAACCCTCCTGCTCTGAACTTCAGCTGGTTTAAGGACAATCAAAGCTCAGCTGTTGGATCTGGACAGAGTTTCATCATCTCCAGCTTTAACTCCAGTCACAGCGGACGCTACTATTGTGAGGCTCAGAATCAACATGGATCTCAGAGATCAGCGTCTGTTTCAGTCTCTGTTAAAGGTAGAGCCGCTTGTTTGCTCACATTACTCTTTCTAAACTGAAGCAAATGAATCTGTTCAGATGATTTACTCTGTTGTCTCAGTGGTAGGAAATTGGATGATATTGTACATATTCATCGTCGTGATTTGTGGAGCTGCAGTTGGCATTGTGATATTTCTAATTTGGTAAGATTTTCAAAACCTCTCATATAAATTATTAAAAAACTATTATTTACCAATATATACAGTCAGGATTTACAGAGAGGCAGTAAAAACATTGGTGATGAATAAGCATGGACACATGGACTTGCAGCAGTTCCCTTTCGAAAGCTCTGTGGCTTAATTTCATGGGCATTAAGGAGAGGGAATGTTTGTTTCTTTTAGACTCACCTATTTCTCCATTGAGCCTGTTTGGAGATTCGGTTAATACGGTTGTCAAGAGGTTTAGGGAGGTGAAGAATAATGAAGAAGCGTTCGTTCAGTTCCTTCCTTGCCGCAGTCAAAGGGAGGGCTCATCAGCCACCCAGCCTCACCCCGGTCCTTCAAAAGCCAGTGAGGTTAAGAAGCAGAGCGTGGCGAATCGCGCTCCTCCTCGTAGGGATTGGGGATAGGTTCGCCGTGCTCAGCAACCTCCCAGGCCAGTCATCAGGACTGTCCTTTATAAGAAGAGGAAGTCCTGATGCTCTGGCGCCCTTGCTGGTGGGGGTAGTCCCTCACGGGATGGTGCATGCTCGAGAGTTTTTTGCCCTGCCCTGGTACCCTCACAAAACTCCTCCTTCCCCCCTATTTGTGTGATTCGGGGGGAGGTAGATTTCAGCAAGGTATTAGATGTTCCAGTGTTTCCTGCCATCATTCAGGACACGGAACATCTAACATCCCCTCAAAAGGAAGTATTAAAATTGGTTCCAATCTCAGAGAATCTGGCAGCGTGGAAACTTCTGCCGGGCATGGGTTCTGAGCCCAGTATGGATAGGATACAAGATCCAATTTATTCGTCATCCTCCACATTTCAACGGTGTGGTCTACACTTACGTGAAGCCGGAGCTGATGCAGGTACTGTTTCAAGATCTACAAACTGTTCTGGGCAAAGAGGCCATAGAACATGTTCCTCTTCCAAGGAGAGAGTCGGGCTATTACAGCAGATACTTCCTGGTTCCCAAAATGGTGGGGGACTGCATCCAATCTTGGATCTTCGAGGCTTAAACCGTACAGTCAAAGCGCTCAAGTGCAAGATGTTGACCGTCAAGATGGTCTTGTTGCAAATTCGGCATCGCGATCGGTTCATCACGATCGATCTGAAGGATCATATAGAAATTTTGCCATTTTGACATTCCTGAGGTTCGCTTTCAGGGACGAAGCGTACCAATTTTGGGTTCTTCCATTTGACCTAGCCTTATCACCCCGCATGTACACAAAATGCATGGATGCAGCACTGGCTCCATTACGACTCCAGGGCATTCGCATTTTGAATTACATCAACGATTGGCTAATACTAGCACAATGGCGCTACAACACAGAGACATCGTGTTAGCTCATCTAGTTTCTCTGGGATTGAGACTCAAGACCGAGAAAAGTGTTCTCTCTCCGGCCCAGAGGATGACTTATCTCGGGATCGTTCGGGATTCAATTACGATGTGGGCACAACTGTCTCCCGCTCGGATCAAGACCATTCGGCAGACCATGAGCAGGTCAGGCTAGTCCAGGATCACACTGTTCGTCATTATCAAAAGATTTTAGGTTTCATGGCTTCAGCATCCACGGTGATTCCTTTGGGGCTGTTGCACATGAGACCGTTTCAGTTGTGACTAAAAGCCAAAGGACTTCATCCAAAAGCCAATCCTCGAAGGCGAATAAAAGTGACGCACCGCGGGCTTCGTGCACTCATACATCTCTGTGGATCAGACCTAATTATGCAGCATCTATTAAAGCTTCCCTTTCAAATGCAACTTTTATGGGAAGAGCATGGTTATTTATTAAGTTTGGTGTAGATAGTTTACTGGTGTTTACAGCACTATTTAATGCCCCAAAACCATGTCTTAACTCATATGGGTAGATCTTGGTCATTATACAAATACAGTGTAGATCAGCTGCAGAACTTCCCATCAGCATGTTTTGTCATCATCCCTGTTTAGTTAATCTGGCCCCAAAATTTCTGATTGCTTGTACTGATTCATTAATGGCTGTAATTGTTGGTGAGACAAATGGCTTGAAGCTGGAAATATATCATACCATAATGATGTAAAACAATGATGTAAAATAATTTTTTTTGTTTTGTTTACCACTGTTTTTAGTCAGCTGTTTACACAGACATATGATATATTCGACATATTCTACTCACTGTTACATACATTGTTTTAAAGGAGAAGCAGGTGGATGAAAAATGAAAATGATTCAGCGGAGTCTCAGGTGAGAAATGGATTTGGTTACTGATGGTTTACTGTTCATGGAAGTGAACTAGCAACTCAAAAAAGTTGTTTTTAGGCATTAGTTATTTATGTTCTCTCTATTCTGTTTTAATGGCAAAGATGGATCATCCCAGAGCTCATCATGATGGACGTAAAGCTTGTGATGTGACTGAACCTGTGTATGAGAATATAACAGTAAGAGTTCCTCTTTCATGAAAGACTTAACCCTCCTCACTGTTAGCCAGAATGAACTAAATGCTCTTCGGTGTCAATGTGAACATATCAAATGTCTTTTGCAGAAGTATAGAGATTCATATAGCAAAAGCTTGTTTGAAAGGTTTTTATACATTTAGAAAAAGGCAGGATATAATTTACTAGCCAGTGGCGATTCTAGACCACATTACCTGATCCACTTGTGCTTTTAGTGGCACACCTTAACCTTTACCTTAATATATTTTCAGGATTATTTCAAGTCATCTTTCACTGCCATGTATCAACTACAATCTAGGCGGAGGGTAAACCAACTCCAGGGAAAGGATAAAAGTAGTCTAATGTTAATGAAATCTATTAACAATGCACATCATGGACTCATCTTTTCGGACAAGTATCATACATGGGTGTTATGTCATAAAATATTATAATACAATTTTTTTTTAAAAACATGGATCATGAGAGAAATGGTGAGAGGGCAGAATTTAGTCAGCGAACAAAACTCTGGCATTTCGACTCACATGAATGCTTCTGATTGGTTATTACATTAATACAATGCATCAACAGAATCATGTGTGATTGGTTCTGCTCAGTGCTGTAAGAACTCATCAAAATATGATGCAAAATTAAACGGGTGCACTGTAAAACCCGACAAGTAACTTAACTTAAACTGTTTGAGTAAACAGATATCCTTAAAAACCTGACAAATTAGGTTTATTCAAACCGTTTGAGGAAACCAATTGCCTTAAACCATTTAAGTACTCTGAACTTAATTCAGTTGAGTTCACTGAAAGAAGATTTACATTGCAATAAAATAATGAAGTGATTAATTTAGTGATAATTGAGCATTAGTGATGAACACCTGCTGTTAACAAAACAGAATTACACTGTAAAACCCGACAAGTTAACTTAACTCAAACCGTTTGAGTAAATAGATTGCCTTGATTTAAACCATGTAAGTTTTAAAACTTTGCATTCAAGTAATTAAGTGATTAACTAAGTGCTGATTGAGAATTAGTGATGAACAGCTGCTGCTAACAAACAGAATCACTGAAGAAAAGAGAAACACAAGAACTACTACAACTGACTTCAGACACAGTCTTAGATGAAATCAACTGAAATAAAATACATGAAATCTCTCAAGATCTGATTAAACAACCCCACAAACAGCATCACCAGCTCCACTTATTAATAACCAGACTGACTTTATTTCTGTCAGACGTCTACAGAAGATCTTATTGAGAATGAACTAAGGTTTAGATGTTGATTTATTGTTTCATTTGAAGTAACCATGTTAGAGATCACTGTTTGCTTTAGTTGGGCTCTTGACCCTTGACTTCAGTCATTGTGTTTTCTCTGGCTATTGTAACCACATGTTTCTGAAACATGTTTGATGTATCTCAAAAGCCCAGAAGAAATGCCATTAGCATTTTTTACTTAACTGTTTGATGATAATCATCAATTATTGAACTGTTCAGGAAGTAACCTCTGATGAAATGGGTGTTGTGCAATTAGATAATATAGTAAAAGTGATTCTAAGCAGCAGTGGTTCTGTGATAATTGGTTAACATAAAGAACTTTCTAAACAGTTTGTTCTTCTATAGTTTCAAACAGTCACACACAGTAATCAATAATCAGCATATGAACCTCAACAATGGTTACTATAATAAAAATAAAATGCAGCGGAGCATGCTGGGAGCCATAGGTTAGTTTTGTACTATAACTAGTGATGGGAAGATGAAGCCTCATGAAGCTTTAAGCTTTTCAGCCAAGTGGTTCACAAAAGGGTTAATTTCTGTAAACTTAATTTGCTCACAATACCACCTGGTGGCCAACAAGTGTAAAAACAAGCAGCTATATTACAGACAGGTGTAAAGTCCAGGGGTCAGAAAGTAAAATCCTGCCATATTTTTGTTCCACTCATGAACTCAGCAGCTGATTTCACCAGAGGAGGAACCAAGTCATTCCTTCCAAGTCATAAACTAGTCTAGTCAAATCCCAAGTCATCAAATAGTTAAAGTCAATGAAATAATTAAGAGACTAATTAAATGATGATTGTGCATTAGTGATGAACACCTGCTGTTATTGTGCGTTACAGAGGATCAGATGATGATGTTTTATTGGTTAAAATGATGCCACCATCATGGAGATCAGTGTTTGCTTCAGTTGGGCTCTTGACCTTTGGCTTCATGTGTTAGATATTTCTCTGTAAAAGTACATGTGCTATTATAAAGCAATGCAATCAGTGCAGAAAACTATTACTAGCTTCTTTTACATGAAGTAATTATTATTTAAAAAAAAAAAAAACACTATTATTTCATTTAACATATGTTCAGTTTTTAAACAACCTACATTGTGAAACTGCTACATACTAATGAACTGTTGGTTTAATATTGATAATTAATTTGAAATGTAATGCATATACATTTTTGAAACCTTGTTTTTATAAGACGCACAGACATCATGACCCAGCATATGAATCTCAACAATGGTGACAATCAACAAAACGCTTCAAGCTGAAGTGCATGCTGGGTAACACCATAGTAAAAAAACTCCCATCATGCACTGTAGCATGAATAATTATTGTAACCACTGTTGAGGATCATATGATAAGTGCTCATGTCTAAAATCCTGAGCCTGTACAATTCCCCCCCAATATTTAAGCATTACAATAATATTTGTTTAATGGGACTTTTGTTGTAGTTTAGTAACAGCAGAACATCATGTAACAAACCAAAGAGAGACACCCTCATGAAGGTCATTTAAATGTTTTACATGATAAAAGGGCAGTTTAATTTGCTATTTCAAGCTTTTAATTCAGCAATGTGTTAATATTTACCATGTAACACAACCGCAAGTGTTTAAAAGCAAACTACTTTGAATTATTAAAAGGGTCAAGAGCCCAACTAAAGAAAACACTGATCTCCATGATGGTGGCATCATTTTAAACAATAAATCATCCGATCCTCTGTAATTCTTAATATCAGCAGGTGTTTATCACTAATGCACAATCATCATTTAATTAGTCACCTAATTATCTCACTAACTTTAACTCTTTTAGGACTTGGTATTTAACTTGAGACTCGTTTGTGACTTGGAAGGAATGACTTGGTTCCTCCTCTGATGAAATCAGCTGCTGAGTTCATGGGTGGAACAAAAATATTGCAGGACTTTTACTTTCTGAGCACTGGACTTTACACCTCTGTCTGTAATATATCTGCTTGTTTTTACACTCGTTGGCCACCAGGTGGTATTCTGAGCAAATTTAGTTTCCAGAAATTAACCCTTTTGTGAACCACTTGGCTGAAATGCTTAAAGCTTCATGAGGCCTCATCTTCCCATCACTAACTATAACAATATCCAGCATGCATCACAGCATTTTTTTTTTTTTTTTTCACCATTGTTGAGGTTCATATTCTGATTATTGATGTTTGTGTGTGACTATTTGCAGCCATGGAAAAATATGTCTGTACATAAAGCATTTGGTAGATTTATATAAACTGATTGTGTCGGAACCACTGTCTCTTTGAGTTGTTTCCATTATGAGCAGCTGAATTAATTATGCAGCACCTATTAGTCAGATTTTGAACCACTCCATAATTGATGATTGTTATCATCAGTAAGCTGCATAACAACCAACACCTGTTAATATTTTCTTTGAGTTTTTGAGTTGTAACAAACATGTTTTAAAAACATTTAAAAACATTATAACAGCCAGAGAAAACACAATGACTGAAGTCAAGGGTCAAGAGCCCAACTAAAGCAAACACTGATCTCTAACATGGTTACTTCAAATGAAACAATAAATCAACATCTAAACCTTAGTTCATTCTCAATAAGATCTTCTGTAGACGTCTGACAGAAATAAAGTCAGTCTGGTTATTAATAAGTGGAGCTGGTGATGCTGTTTGTGGGGTTGTTTCATCAGATCTCGAGAGATTTCATGTATTTTATTTCAGTTGATTTCATCTAAGGCTGTGTCTGAAGTCAGTTGTAGTAGTTCTTGTGTTTCTCTTTTCTTCCGTGATTCTGTTTGTTAACAGCAGCTGTTCATATCTAATGCTCATTCAGCACTTAGTTAATCACTTAATTACTTAAATGCAAAGTTTTAAAACTTACAGGGTTAAATCAAGGCAATCGGTTTACTCAAACGGTTTGAGTTAAGTTTACTTGTCGGGTTTTACTGTGTGGATGAAAAACAATTCAGTTGAGTCTTGAAAAAATTGTTTTGGTTAGCAATAGTTTACTGGACATGGAGATGTATTATTATTTAAGATCTCTCTACTCTGATTTCAATGGCCAAGATGAGTAACTCCAGAGCTCATCATGATGGACGTAAAGCTTGTGATGTGACTGAACCTGTGTATGACAATATAACTGTAAGAGTTCCTCCTTCACGAAAGACGAAATCCTCCTCACTGTTAGCCAGAGTGATTTAAATGCTCTTCAGTGTCGGCGTGAACATATCAAATGTTTACTGAATATGGAAATTCAATGAAACACAAAAAGCTTGTTTGAAAAGTTTTCAGATTCAGAAACATAATGTGGTGGGGTGGGATTTAATTTACTGTGACTAAATTAATAAATCAATGTATTTTACACCAACCAGAAGTTTGAACTCTATTATTTAAGGAGAAGCATGTGGACAGAAATGAGCAATGGTTCAGTTGAGTCTTGAGTGAGAAAATAGAGTTTGGTTAGGAATTGTTTACTGATCATGGAGATGAGCTGGCAACTCAAAAATTCATGATTCAAGTTGATTTTAGACGTTAGTTATTTATGATCTCTCTATTCTGTTTTAATGGCAAAGATGAATAACTCCAGAGCTCATCATGATGGACGTAAAGCTTGTGATGTGACTGAACCTGTGTATGAGAATATAATGGTAAGAGTTCCTCTTTCATGAAAGACTAAAACCTCCTCACCTTTAGCCAGAATTTATTAAATGCTATTCAGTGTCAGTGTGAAAATATCAAATGTTTATTGAATAATATGGAAATTCACATAGCACATAGAGCTTTTTTGAATAGTTTTCTGATTTAGAAACTGTAGCTAAGGCAGTGGGGCAAGACTGAATGTACTTTCAGAGTGACTCAAGTCATTTTACACCAACCAGAAATATGAAGTTATATATGAATGTTTTCTTTCTTTCTTTCTTTCTTTCTTTCAGCTTGACAGGAGGAGGCCGTAGAAGTTGTGAGCTTAATGATTTTACAGAATAATCTATCTTGATGTCTTAAATGTGATTTAATGCAGCCTAAATCTTCTGTTTGAATGTTAGATTCCTCTTCACTAAAGACATTTATACCTTGACATGCATGTACAGCTTCTTTAAAACAATTGTGAAATGCCAGACAAATAAAACTGTCTTGAATTTACATTTACTGTAAAGGCAGTAGATCATTTATGAAATACGGTTGCATTTTTTTTTAGCCGATTTACATTAAAAAAACACATTTGCATAGAAATGAGAAGTTATTATAATCATTGACAGAGTTGATCTTGTATAACATGTTCCAAACTCAACATTTCCTCTTTGTGTACTGCTGATGAAAGCCACTGTGAACAAGGTATGAGATATTTCATATATTTAATAAAGAGCTTGTACATTTACATTCAATTGAAGGTATGTAAATATGTGAGGAATAAAGAAATGTCCATGTAGATGATAACAAACATTTAAAGAGACTGGACTAGAGCCGTACATGATTAAATATCGTCTGATCGCTGTTGTTCATGAAGTGTCTATGGTTCTCTGACATGATCTGATATGATAAAACAATTTAATAGAGCAACACATAAACCTCTGTTGGACAACAAATGAATTACAACAATTAAATGAATGGATTAAAAACAAATGACATGCTATTATGCGTATTATTAAACTAATGTGAATAACGTCACTAACACAGTCTGACAGTGATTATTTCTGTCCTGTATCCTGTATAATAATTTTTTAATTTTTTAATAATCTCATTATTTATGGCTGTGAAGATTGCTGTGATGATGAAGGTCAGAATGACTCTTTCTCTTCCTCTCATCTTTCTGATCATGATTTCTGGTGAGTCACTGTTGTTACAGTTGTTAAAAAATCTGTTATATTTTAAACCTAAAAGAGGAAGTGTGGTTGAAGTTAGTGGAAGTTAGCAAAACAAGTGAAATTAAACAATGATTTTTCTTGCCTTCTTTTATCACATGAACACGTCTTGAATTTAATTGGATTTAATATTTTAGTCTCTGCGTTGATGTGCTTCAGTGTTTTTTTTTTTTTCCTGCATCATCATGATAATTTGTGTTTTTTTGCAACAACTTTTGAAACACTTCTCACTTCACAACAACTGATTTATATTATTAACATGATCAAAAACTCAAGCTTCACAGCTGTTCTTCTGTTTGTTTGTATTGCAGGAGTTTTGGGAGAAAACTGGAATGTGATTTATGAAAGTACATCAGTATGTGCTCTTAATGGATCCACAGTAAACATGTCATGCTCGTACACATACCCTCAGCAGTATAAACTGACTGATACATTCTGGATAAAGATGCCAGATGCAGGGATGAAAAGTTTAAAAGAATATCCAGAGTATAAAGACAGGGTTGAATACATTGAAAACAGACAGAAAAAAACTGCTGTTCTCAGACTGCACAACATCACTAAAAATTATGAAAGAGTTTATTTTTTCAGATTAGTAACTGATACTGAAGGACAAAAATGGTACGGTGTACCAGGAATTCAGCTTAAAGTTTCAGGTAATCCACTTGACGCCTTAATTTCTATTAATAATTTCATTTCTTGGTCGTGGTTAGATGGATGTGTTTCTCCAGCTCTTCAGGTAAAGGCACCACAGCTGGTGCTGGAGAAAGAAAGAGTCAATCTGACCTGTGAAAGCACATGCAGTCTGACAGACGGATTTATCTGGTACAAAAATGGACAGGCTTTAAAGATCCAGAACAAAACCCTCCAGCTTCAGTCCGAGCGCAGTGATTCTGGCCGTTACAGCTGCGCCGTCAGAGGACATGAAGACCTGCCGTCTCCTGCTGTCAGCATCAATGTCATGTGTGAGATACTTTAACCAGACAACCACTCAGAAAATCTCTCTGCATTTGAATACAATGGGCTTTTATATGATCCCCTGCTGGTGGATCATACATCATCTGACTGCAAAGACCAACTTTCACCCTTGAAAGCCATTCATACATTCATACATTCATGTACTCTGACAAAACAATTATTTGTGTGTGTGTGTGTGTGCGTGTTTGTGTAAAGATTTAGAAAATGGCTAAATTGAGTTTGGTTCATTTTTTTATTTTATACTCTTATTTTATTGTTGAAATGTAGTTGTTTGTTGCAATACAAACAAAATATACATAAATTATTCAGAAACCCGATTTACAAATGAAGATGGCAATCAGTCTTGAACTGCAGTCTTCATCACTGATTATAAAAAATGAAAAATGTTACCTTTTCCCAACAGGGAAAACCACCAACAATCAAGAATCTCTCACACACACAAAAACTATAATTTGCTGTTATACTCCATATAGCTCCATATACAAGCCAGAAACTAAGCATTTTTTGCACAGGCCCATCTAAAGGGTTAATGGTCCCACCTAGTGATCTGTAAAAATAACAAATTTTACCTCTTCCCAAAAGGGAAAACCACAAACAATCAAGAATGCATGATTTTATGGTGTCATGGCTTTGCAATCAAAAGATATTGTAGGAATGGAAGTCAATGGGGCAAAAACAGCCACGAACCATAAATGAGGGAGAAAAATTAAAATGTAACGCTGCACAAAAACAATGCATCAAAGTTGTTACTAATCTTTGACATGCCCAAGACTGTGATAAAAGGTAAAAAAAAAATATCCAGCCACAATCACTTTTTATATTGAAAATATGTCATTTTGTTTGTTTTTTTTTCCCAAATCAGTGACATCATTTATGAACTTGGTAATTAAAGAGTTAAAATCTTGGATTTTTGTAAAAAAAAAAATGGTAGTTTTGATCAGGTCTGAGGTTGATTAACAGATTTATGCAAAAAAAAAAAAAATATATATATCTGATACATTTTTACAGCAGTTTAATTTAGTGGATGTTTTCATCCAAGAACATAATGATCAAAGCATTTTCCCAAATTATGGGTCAAAATAAGATTTGTCACCAAAAATCATTTAAATTGCTCAAACACAGAGGAAGTTGTGGCCAAAATAAGACTCAACTTTACCCCCAAGTGGACGAAAACGTCCCCAACAATGCATAAGGGTTAAGATTTTCACGGATTTTAAGGTGGGAGTGATAAAAGACTGTAAAAACTGAAAAATTGTGAAACAAAAAAATAAAACCATATAATTTTTCCTGTAGATCCCCCTCAAAACACCTCAGTGTCCATCAGTCCGTCTGAAATAGTGGAGGGAGATTCAGTGACTCTGATCTGCAGCAGTGATTCAAACCCTCCTGCTCTGAACTTCAGCTGGTTTAAGGAGAATCAAAGCTCAGCTGTTGGATCTGGACAGAGTTTCATCATCTCCAGCTTTAACTCCAGTCACAGCGGACGCTACTATTGTGAGGCTCAGAATCAACATGGATCTCAGAGATCAGCATCTGTTTCAGTCTCTGTTAAAGGTATTCACTATAAACAGACTCACATGCTGATCTTGTTTAAAAGTCTGTCCACTCCCTTACTATATCTATCATCTCTATGTTTAAAGATTGTAATATAACGAAACAATCTTGACATTGCCTTGCCTCTTAGGTGATTGGGATATCTTGTATATCATTGCTGTCTGTGTCACCTCTGCAATAATAGTTGGATGTGGGCTCTTGTTTCTCATCATCATCACTGTGCACAAAAGGTCAGTGAGCAGAATATATATATATATATATATATATATTTTTTTAGCATATTCAGAAACATGACAGATTCTCAAATTTTACTCAATCATATAAACTTTCAAAAATGGTCTTTATCAGGTATTTTTAGTTCTGAGCAGTGAAAATACAAAGGGAATATTTTAAAGTTTTAAAATGACACTGTTTATCTACAAAGTATCTAGCCAAGTATTTTTGGCAATGTTTTAAAAGTCTTTTACAATTGTAACAAATTTTACATATGCATTTGTCCTTGTATATTTAACAACAGGACTAAGAAAAGAAATAATGACTCTAAGGACACAGAGCAAAAACAGGTAAGTCGATTAGATGCTGCACTGTAAACAATTAAGAAAAATAGATGATGTCTTGGTAGTCAATGACCTTTATTTTCTGTTAAATAAAAATGTTTCCTTTTAACTTTAATATCAATGCAATACATAATTCAAAATATGAGTAAAACACATGGAATCATGGATTGAAATTAATATATATAAGGGTCTGTAGGCAGCATGTTAATTATCACACACTTCAGATGTTACAAATGTGCAGAGCTGAATGTGTTTCCATGGATTGCAGTAAAATCACAACAGAAGTTCCAGTTTGTCACAGTGATTCTGTTGCAGACGTCTGCAGGAAAGGCCTCTGAATCCAGAGATGCTGAAAATGCTTCTGCTCAAGATGACAGAGATACAGACACAAAGAAACATGAAGCGGAGGAGATTGCATATGCCAGCATTACATTTCACCATCCAGCTAATGAAGCCAAGTGAGAAAACATGAATTATTACTGTATATCTCAACATAAGCCATCTGCAAAGTGTTTCTTACAGAAAACAGCACCAGAAATAAACCAAGAGTTCACATTTTTGATTAATGAAACATACATCCCAGCTAGAAATTTTTAATGTTCTAGGAATGTTTTCAGTGGCTAGTTTTATTTTAGTTCCCAGAATGTTCTGCTAAAAGGTAGGATAACATTCTCTAAAAACATTCTAAAAATGTTTATTGATAACATTGTTACAACATTATTCTCTAACATTCTAATAAAGCTTCCCATCACATTAGATGTGGACTGACATGGCTCAGAAGTGAAATGTTGGTTGAAAGTGAAAACCCAACCTCTGTTTGGTGTCAAACTCTAGCGTAAATACTCCAAACACAGTATTACCCACTTCACTTATTATAAACAAGATTTATTTCTGTCATAAATGTAAAAAAGTTATTATTGAGATTAACAGAGGTTTTAATGGTTTATTGAAAATAATAGTTTAGTTTGATGTCACCATTATGGTGATCAGTACTTAGGCAGTATGACTCTTTTCAGTGTTACTATTCATTTAACTGCTGTAATTATGCTTGTTACAGCATAAACAGTGAGATAAAAATGTCATCAGAGGAAGTTGGTTACTTGCTGATGTTACAAATTTGCAATGCATTCTGGGTGCCATGTATGAGTTTTATATGATATTCCCAGAATGCATTGCAGCATAAAGCACATTACCATGGTTGAAATTCATACACAGAATCTTGATGTTTGTGTGACAAAGAAAGGTTTATTTTTCTTTAAATCCTTGGAATTATCTGCTTTAAATTCAGCAGGGTCTCAGGCTGTTGACCCATTGAGTCACTTTCATAAATATTATGCAATTGACAACTTACATTAGATTGGGTGACCAAATCACATATGTGATGACATATTAATCATCAGCAAGCAACCAGCGTTGTCTAACCTGATGTTCTCTTGTTGTTTTTGCCTTAATAAAGATTAGAGCAGTTAAAGAATGAACGTGACGTACCAAGTGTCAAATTGCTTAACTAAAGCCAACACTTACCACCATTATGGTGACCTCAAACCAAACTATTACTTTTATACAGAGATCCACGTTCAACTCTGCTTAAATCTTAATTAGAATGTTAGGGGATAATGTTCTAATAATGTTATTAATAAACATTTTTAGAATGTTTTTAGAGATCCTATCTTTTGAGAGAACGTTCTGGGAACAAAAATAAAACTACCCGCTAAAAACATTGTTAGAACAATCCATGGGAATGTTCTTAAAACATTTTTAGAGCAAAAAAATTCTAGCTAAGATGAAAGGCCAGTCTTTGCACAACAGCCTTAAAAGTCTGTTTTGCTTTATCAAGTTTAATGCTCTGTGATGATCTCACTCTTGTTGATGTATTTGTCATTTTTCAGATCTGCTGCAAGCCAAGACATGGATGTATCTGTGATTTACAGCGGCATTAGATGATCCAGCCTAATCTATGTAGATCCAGATCATGAAAGACTTTTTAATTTAATCATGTTTTTGAGTGTGCATTGCTTATTAAGCATTTGCAGCTCCATCATGGTTAACATTTTGGTGATTTACATCTCTTGTAAGCCAAACAAACAAACAAACAAACAAACAAACACAGAGTGAAGTGAATGTAGTATGAGGCATTTGTGATCTTTCTCTCTCTTTCTCTCTCCACATATCTAGACATTTAAAGAATTTACTGTTTATTTCTTTCTCGTTCAAGTCGCAGCATACATCATTTCGCATAGTAAAATACATAGGCTTTTATTTACCTGTATTTAATTCAAGACCAGCACACTGCAGAAACATGAACACACGTGTGCCATGTTAATCAAAGTGAGAGTCGTCACATCTGCTCAGCTGTGGACAAAACTCACTTTTACAGAATGCATTGCTATATTACATCTGCTAATAAAAAGGTACAAACACTTCAGTGATTTCAGAGTCTTCCATCAGGTGTCAGCTGTTCAAAACGGTGGCTGACATGACAGAACTTAAAACTATCTGAACAGGTTAGTGTGATTGATGAATACTGTTTTTAGTTTCATATACAGTATTATGGAACCCTTAACTCTTTCTCTTAACCTCAGGATAGTCTTGGGGTTCATTAAAGGAATAGTAACCCAACACATTTGTCAATTTAAAATGAAACAACCTAGTAGCATCGCAACCCTTCATTTCTGTTTCGCATGCAAACTCTACATGCAAAAGGGATATTTATTTATACAAATAATGGCGTGATCATATTTCCAAGTGATGTGTTTTTGAACCTTGACCTGTACATTTGGTTTTGTTTTTCTTCCAAGGAGTTTTTGCTATATACTGTTCAGAAATGTTGTTGACTGAAATTGTCCGGACAAACCTGTGCCATGCTTGTAATGTAGAATGTGTTCGGGTTTGAGGATATTGGATTTAATATGTTTTATAGATTGCCATATACATCCTCTCCCAGGGTTGTGTTGCACTGTAGGTTCTGGTAGATTGGGTCTGATTGGCTTTCATCATTAGACTTGTCACTGGACATCTTCATGGTGATGTAGTGTCTGTCATCAGGAGTGTTCTGATAAACAGCATTAGCCTAAATCAAAGACATAAAGCATAATTCTATTGTTAATAATCTGTTGAAGTGGCTTATAAGCAGAAGTTAACCCACATGGAAAGAACCTACTGTATATGAGGATATATGCCACATAATAGCGTCAGTCAGAGCAAGAAGTACCAGTCAGGAAATAAAATGTAAGCCAAAGTCTTTAATTTCTCTTTGAGTTTCTATTATGGTGTGCTTTTGTTTTGCATTTGTATATAATTCCATATATAATATAGGAAAACGGCCAATTTTATATATGTCACATATATTAAAAACCTACATCAAAACCTATATTAAAACATATGTTTATATAGGTTATTTCCATGTGGGTTGTGATTGTGGTAGCTCAGATATTATGATGTTTCTGTTCTCCACTCACCTCCTCGCTGTGATGGGAATTGTACATAGATCTATCAAGATTACAACCTGAAATAAAGCAAAGAATACAATTTTTATCATTATTAAAACTGCCTTTTAAAAATAGTTATATATGTATATAATAGATTTCTGGGATGTTTACTCACTTGACTTGACTCTCTTTCTGCAATGAAAGACAGTGACCAGTCCAACTGCACACATGATGACCAGACCAGCGGCAGCGTAAGGAATAAAATGTTCTGACACTGGGAATATATGGGCAATCGAGGATGAGTTTTTGTGTTCAGCACCTGTATATTGTAATAGAAACATTGATTTGCATTACATAACATGTCAATATACATATAAAGGGTTAGGAACTTGCCTGTTTTTTCACCTGTTGGACCAGATTCTTCGACAAAACCTTTAAAAAGAGGAATTAACAACATCAGTAAACCCTTAAGATCGAATGCAGGCATTGAACTAAGAGGTTTGACTACCTGTTGATGTCAGTGAGAGTGTGCTGTCCTTAGTGGTTGAAGATATGAAAACAGAGAGTCTTGGTTTAGTCGAGTGCATTTCCGTGCTTGTCTGTGTTTCCATTGTCACTTGATGAGTCACCTCTTCCCTGTTTCCAGTTTTGGCTATTTATAAGTTTAAGAGTAATTTCAAAGACATGTCTGTATTTCTGTTGTCAGCCTAAAGAATAGGTCTTTAAAACTTCTTACTTTGCCATTTAATATGAAACAATATGGTAGGACTGTAACCCTTCTTTACTTTGACACACATGCTGTTATTAGGAATGAATATATAAGACGAATCATCTGCAGTACAGTGAAATGCATAAAGTTTCTCATCATTCTTACCTTTAGATACTATCAGTTTGACTTTCTGAAATGTGTCTGGACCAACTCTATCCACTCCACACCAGTAAATCCCAGAGTCTGACTCCAGTAGATCAGTGATGTTCACGGCAAAGTTTCCATTGCCAAAATCCTTCAGTGTGTATCTCCCTTTAGATGTCTGGTGAGACTTCACAAGTATTTCACGCTTTCCACAAGGATCTCTGCAGAAATACTTATTGTTGGTTGAAGCCCAGCTGTGGGAACATGTAATTGTGATGTTTCCTTCACTGTATCCCCGTCTAGAAATTTCACCAGCGCTTGAATTGAATTCTGTTGGATAAACAAATCTCTGTTAGAGTTAGGGAGTCAGTAGGAAATATTGTATTGGTACCATCAGTTCCTCTTCAAGACGCTTCGGTTTCAGTTATTCATTTGCCAAAGTAACTTACTGTTACACTTACTGTACCTTTGGTCTGAAACATTACAATAGGAAGTGTGAATGCTTCACAACCACTGTAAGGATTTCCTATAAATGGGTTATTTACAGCACAAATAAAAGCTGACAGATACAGTCAGTGTAGAAAGTATTTGGTCAGAGCAGGGGGTAGACAAGTGCTGTCCTGCAGAGTTTAGTTTCAACTCTAATCAAACACACCTGGATAAACTGATCAATGTCTTCAGGATTTCTAAGGCTACTGGCAGGTGCGTTTTTTCAAGGGTTGGAGCTGAACTCTGCAGGACTGCGACTCTCTAGGACCAAACTTTCCAGAGAGTTCAGAGAGATCATACTAACACACATTTAACACACATTAACTAGTTTGACCTCCTGTAAATCAGCTAGAGTTTATTGCTGTTTTTCACCCATGTCTCCATTTGGGTTTTGCCACAGTTATAATTGTTAACCCGGAACCAATAGGTTTTTATCTTTTGCTCATTATTATTTACATTTTTTGTGAGTTTAACCTGTCTGATAAGAAGCTGTTGAAGTTTATACATATATATAGCCTGGTAATACCAAAACTTTGCTACTTCACTTTGCCTCGTAGACAGAGTCTGGAAGGGTATAATTATCAAGCGTTTTCTTTCTCGTGGGTGGGCTTGTCTGAAGTTTAAAATCATTGGTAACCGGTAAACAATCAATAAATTAAACTTTTCCCAAAACCTGTTGGGAGTAGGGCCACATTACCTCCATTCAAAAAGTGAAACAAACACTCTTCTTGTTTGGGCTTCAGTTTGCAATTGCCGGGAATATTCTCCAAAACAGAGCGAATAGCATCCCGTGTCTCCATGTCCGCTGTCGTTTTCGATTTCCCTAACCTAAACTACAATCCTAAATTCTGCGCTGAGTGTCTACGTCACAGCTCTTAGCCCGCACTCTGTTCCTTGATTGGCCGGCTGTTTTGAGGCCGGAGGAAAACTGGGAGATAGTTTGCTATCTCCGACTGAGTACAGAAGCGAATAGAAATCGAATTAACATCTACCTAAATGTATCTACTTAAACAACATATCTACCTAAATGTGTCTCTGTTTGCGTGATTTATTCATGATCCAGCTTCACCTCTAGAATAAGTGAATATATATATATATTAAATTAATTTAGCAAATCACATTTCCTAATAATGTGCTAGTTAGCAGGTTTCATGACAAAGGCCACTAAAGTTTACTGTCTCTCAGAGAAGAGAGCATCACCCCACAGAAGAGAGAGGCGGGGTGAGAGGGGCTCATTAGCGTTTAAAGGGAAATGCTATAACGGCTTGCTGTAAACGGGGCTGTTTTTGACGGGTTAAAAGGATGTTGTTTTACACTACCATTGAAAGATTTTAACCAAAGTATGTAATAGACTTTTCATTAAGACCCTAAAGAATCATATCAACTTGTGGAAAATAGGCCTCCGATGACCCCTTCAAGTAAATCCTAAACTTTTATAGACATAAAAAAGTGAAATTTAGCTTTACCAAGATTCAGATGTAACCTTAGCACGGGGGTTAATACCACAGTAACTCATAATTATGTGTGGAAAAGCCTTAATATGGCCCTGAAGAAGATGAGGGCTTGGTTCTTTTAAAGCCAGAGGTTTGTGGAAAAACTCACATGGTGGTTTTTCCCTGCGTAAAGCGCTTGTTTTCTACCATCATTCAGCAAACATATACAAACATATATAAAGAACTTACCTGACAGAAACATCCAAAGCCAAAGAACACGGAGGAACTTCATTTTGAATGGGGATCCTATTATGTCCAGTCTACTCCAGATATTGTTTTAATGCTGTGATACTGACTAAATGTTGCCAATGTTGGAGCTCTGTTATACCATCAAGCACAGAGGTAAACATGTATTACTATGTTCTGCTGCCCACCCTTTCTCTTCACATATAAGCTATGTGAAGCTGTTTCTAGACACCCACACACTCATATCCAGAACGTCTCCACTTCCTCTTGATTCACTTTTGGTATGAATGGACATTCCCTTTTCACCAGGATCAGGTCAGTTCTGCCTGTCGTTGTTGGAGGTTTGAGGTGTGCAGTCTGATTCTAGGCCCATGTTAAAAAAAACCCTTCAGAGAGAATCACATGTGGCCTGTACATTAGTCTGAATGATATTTCAGTGGTTAGGAAGTACTGGGAAAAGCTGTTCTCCAAATTGTCAATTATAAATACCTTTTCCAATAAAAAGTGACGAAATGCTACAGTGTTGTTTTTCAGCAGTGCTGTTAATATCACGTTGCTTTGTTAGTGTGAATGAGTTTGTTAGGAGGGTTCATGGTCATTAAAAGCCTTGCATGGCATTTTTAGTTTGTCTTATTACAGCAGAAAATTTCAATAACTCTATTATATATATATATATATATATATTATTATTATTATTATTAATTCGAGAGTACAAAGAAAAATCCATCTTCTAGACTATGTCTTACATAAAACTACTAGTGCCAGTACCTGGTTCCCTAAAAACTAGGTGCCTCATTTTCACTTTCTTTGAATTATTATTATTTTTTTTAAGTCTCTCTGGTTATTTGCAGAATTTTACAGAAGATTCCAGGAAATAATTATTGAATTAGATGTGTGTGTATGTGTGTGTGAAGCGGATTCATATAGCATTTTTGCCTAATTTGCGGAACAATAGCAGATTAACAGAAACAATGTAGCATCAGCTTTATTCTTTTTTTCCTTCCAAAATTCACTTTTTATCTTAAAAAAAATAAATCAAACAAAGGCATAACACACGTGATGCATGTATATGTACACTGAAAAAAGTAATAAGTAAATTTACTTAATTTTTATTTGGCAAGTTTTTGCACAAGCATTTTTCAAGTAAATTTAACACATTTGAAAATTAAGTAAATCTACTTAACTAAGTTAAGTAAAAAAAATTAAATAATAATAAGTACATTTTATTGAGTAAAATTTAATTAAATAATATTAAACTAACACATTTAGCAGACACTTTTATCCAAAGCAACTTACAGTGCATTCAGGCTAACAATTTTCACCTATCATGTGTTCCCGGGGAATTGAACCCACAACCTTGCACTTGCTAATGCAATGTTCTACCACTGAGCTACAGGAACACTTCAAGATCTTGTGAAAAATAAGAGAACATTTCACTTACTTACTTTTTTATTTTGGAAAAGTTTTTACTCTAACAAAAAACCTGAAACAGAGATTCTAGAAATTTCTAAATGTAAAAGAATTTTATGATTATCATCACCAATATAAAGTATAACAATCTACACCTAGGTACAGGTTAACACCTGATGGTATTTCTTCTGGGCTTTTGAGTAACAACAAATGTGTTTTAGAAACACATGATTATAACAGCCAGAGAAAAGACTAAGACAGAAATCAAGGGTCAAGAGCCCAACTAAAGCAAACACTGATCTCTAACATGGTTACTTCAAATGAAACAATAAATCAACATCTAAACCTTAGTTCATTCTCAATAAGATCTTCTGTAGACGTCTGACAGAAATAAAGTCAGTCTGGTTATTAATAAGTGGAGCTGGTGATGCTGTTTGTGAGGTTGTTTAATCAGATCTTGAGAGATTTCATGTATTTTATTTCAGTTGATTTCATCTAAGGCTGTGTCTGAAGTCAGTTGTAGTAGTTCTTGTGTTTCTCTTTTCTTCAGTGATTCTGTTTGTTAACAGCAGCTGTTCATCACTAATTCTCAATCAGCACTTAGTTAATCACTTAATTACTTAAATGCAAAGTTTTAAAACTTACATGGTTTAAATCAAGGCAATCTATTTACTCAAACGGTTTGAGTAAAGTTTACTTATGGGGTTTTACAGTGCTATTTCTTTTGTCTGTTTTCTTAATTGCAGAATATTTATCATGTGCATCCAGTCCTTCGTGCTGTCTTTGCTGTAAACTGGTTTAAAGGGACAGAAGTGAGAGACTTATTTACCCTCATTTGATAAAACTGTTTTGAAAAAAAATATTTTACATTTAGAAATTTCTAGAATATCTGTTTCGGGTTTTTTGTTAGTGTAAAAACTTTTCCAAAATAAAAAAGTAAGTAAGTGAAATTTTCTCTTATTTTTCACAAGATCTTGAAGTGTTCCTGTAGCTCAGTGGTAGAACATTGAATTAGCAAGTGCAAGGTTGGGGGTTCGATTCCCCGGGAACACATGATAGGTGAAAATTGTTAGCCTGAATGCACTGTAAGTTGCTTTGGATAAAAGTGTCTGCTAAATACATTAATTTAATATTATTTAATTAAAATGTACTCAATAAAATATACTTATTCGTTTTTTTTTTTTTTTTTTTTTTTTTAACTTAACTTGAATTTATTTGAAAAATGCTTGTGCAAAAACTTGCCAAATAAAAATTAAGTAAATTTACTTATTACTTTTTTCAGTTTAGATCAACAAATAAAAACTGACTTAACATGTCTTAATGCAATTGCAAAATGGTTTAAATAAACGGATTGTAGGCAAGTGATTGACATTCGCTCAATGATATGCAAATAAAATAAGGAATATAAATTAAGATCTTTTATAATGTCTACACAGAAATGAAATCTTCATTTGGGGCCTTTTGTCAGCGAATATAAATGTGGTTTAAGTTATCTGTACACCTGTATATTATGTAATTCTGACTGACAGACCTAGTCTTAGAGAGGGATGCAGCTCTTCTGATAAAGTTGGGATGATCACTCTGCCATCAAGGTGCAGAGGATGTTAAATGACAAGAGCTAATATTTGATAACACTTGATTATTTAACAATAAACTTGAATTTTACAGGCTTGTTGAATTAAATGTACTTGTCTTGAACTTGAACAATGGGATTAAGACCAGGACTTGACCGAATTTGAAACTTATTAATTGATGCAGCAATCAGAGATTTCCATATACATCATTTGATTGGACCGTGCTGAGGTTTAGATTCTGATAGACTGAATCTGATTGGCTTTTTCTGACTTCAGTCTTCTCTGTAGATTTCGTCTCTGTGCTGTTCTGTGCGAAAACGAAAGCACATTGTTAATGTGGCTGCCAGGCATTTGTAAAATAATGTAAAGATTACACATTTGACAAGAGGTAAAGATGTGTACTTCCTGTTTGTGGTCAGTATTGGCCTTGCAGAATAGCTGGCATCGCTCACCTCTTCAGCTTTGCATGTATTGTTTCTGTTGACAGGTGTTGCTGTTGCACAACCTAAGACAATTTTGAAAAAGAGACTAGAGTATTGACAAAAATAAAAAAATAAAAATCCAAATCAGTCATTGAGATATTTTGTTATTTAGCACAGTCTGTGAGTGAGTGCATATACATGTTCACATACTTTCTGAGGTTTCGACTCTCTTTCGGCACTGATGAACAGTCCAACTAAAAATAAGATCGCTGCTATGACCACACCACTGACACCATATTGTGAAGTGAGTGCAGACACTGAGGAACTGAGAGAGAAATTTGGCATAAATACATCTGCAGATCGAATAGGTACTACTGAACTCTGGAAATTATCCGAAAACATCATCTTATATAAATCTGTGGTTATCAAACATTGTCCTGGAGTAACCTTGGCAGATGCCAATCTGGTTCCTTGTTAGCCTGGCCAAAGGCTGCTAAATGTGTACTGTACATGGTGTATAAAATGGCTTGTTACCTGTTACTAAGGTTGAGAGTTTGAGGGCATCACGACTTGAATCTCTGGAGGTTAGGGTTTCTGTGGTAGATGGAGATCCTGAATGTGCTGCTGGTGCAGTTGTGTGTGAATCCAGGGATGTTTGTGTTTCTTTGTCTGATTGTGTTATGTGTCTATAAAAAGCTCTCTTCACTTCGCACCAGTAAATGCCACCTCATGTCTGGCTCGTGCAAACCAATCATGTTCACTGTGAAGGTGCCATTTCCAAAATCCTCCAGTCTGTATCTTCCACTAAATGACTAATCAGATAAGACCAGAAGGCCAGTTTTATATGTGCATGGTTCTCTGTAGAAATACTTGGTGTTTTTTAATGCCAATTTATGGGAACATAATTATGACATCTTTTCCACTGTGTCTATGTATATTAATCTCTTGAGTGCAAGTAATCAAAAATCCTGCTGGATTAAAAAAGAAAAAGAAAAAAAAAAGAAAGAAAAAGATCTCAGTATTTCACTAAATTCATTTTAGACTTACATCACAGTGAGTCATGATATAAATCAGATTAATAATGTGTGTCAAAGTAGAGATTGTCCCGTTAAATAAATAAATAAATAAATAAATAAATATTTAAAGAAACAAAATTTGGAAATTTAACAGAAGGGATCCATGAATATGGAGAGAACTGACTTGACAGAAGCATCCAGAGCCAAATAACACAAAATGACTTCAGTTTGAGCTGCAATTCTGTTGTTTGTGAGCTTTGGACTTTCCACAGAGAGATGAACCTCTAATTATTATAGAGTTAAAATGTTTTTAACATAAAATTACAGATAGCAGCTTTAAAGATGACTCTGAGAAATACACAACGCAATGCTATCTTCTTAATGCATTTAGAAAAACATGTAGATACTATGATTATGAAGATTTATTGCCATAATGGCAATGTTTACATATTGATAGTTGAACTAATATCTATGAGTTGTAAGTTTGTCCAAGATACAACCAAAGAGCTGTGCAGATATAATTAGACAAAATAAACTCAGGAATTGTCAGCGTGTGGAACAACAAATATCTAACAAAAAATAAATAAATAAAAATAAATACAATGAACTAGTTATAAAATGAACTAGTTATAAAGTTCAGAATCTGTGTTTAAATGTTTGTGCCTGATAAGGATTTTAAGTCAGAAAATTCATATCAACATAATAAACACAAGATCTTTTACATGCACTTCAAATGTTTGATTTCAAACTAAAGTCCAGACAAACAGTATGATGTGATTCATCCAGCATGTATACATCTACTAAAGAAAGCAGTCTGTGGAGTCATTCATGATTTATTATAATGTGACCAGTGAAGCAAACTGACTATTTTTCTGTATTTTATATATAATCAATATAAATTTATGTAACAGCATTTATGTCAATAAAAAATGTTTTACTCATATAGTCCACTAGTGGACAGTCTCTCTCTCTCTCTCTCTCTCTCTCTCTCTCGTTCTCTGTCTATACATACATACACAGACACACAACCACCCACACACACACACACACACACACACACAAATTACAACGAAATAATATCAGTAGAAATATACAAATTATGTGTCTAATGGCCACTTCCTGTTTTTCCCACACTTGTTGCATGCATACCCTTTACCCTTGAACACAAAGATCAGTTTTGTGGTTGATTTTAGTGTTAAGTTCAGAATTTGTGCTGAAGAGCTGCTGCCAGTATTTTAAGTCGTACATGTATATTTGGAGCAACAGCCAACAATACATTGTATAATTCAAAATGATCAATTTTTCTTTTATGCCATAAATCATTAGGATTTTAATTAAAGATCACGTTCCATGAAGATATTTAGTAAATTTCATACTGTAATATATCAAAGCTTAATTTTTGATTAGTAATTTGCATTGCTTAGGACTTAATTTGGACATATTTTAAGGCAATTTCAATAGAAAGTTTATATATATTAAGCTTTCGGATGATGTAACAATCTCAGTTTAAAAATTTTTATCCTTACGACATGTTTTGTGGTTCAGAGCCACATATATCTTTTCAAATGTCATAAACACTGTAAAAGCAGTCCATTTTTTTGGATGAACAAACCTAAATAAGGTGATTCATTCAGCATGTGCTTGCTGGATAAGTGTTGGCCTTTGGTCAAATGTGATTCATGAAGTATGATTCATGAAAAACTGACCTGACAGAAAGATCCAGATCAACAGCACATGGAAGGTCTTGCTGTCACTTTAGTAGTTTGAAGCTGATTCTGTGTTTGTTACCATTCAAATAATAATTGATAAAAATGCAAGCCTTGCTTCAATGCAATGGAAGTCAGACTACACTAGTTCCACCCATATTTAGTGGTGACTTCCTCTTGTTTTAACAGTGTGTATGCATGCTAACCAGTACACACAAAACTGAGATCTGTACTTATGTAAATAAGTTCACACAGTAGTAAGTAAAGCCTTACAGCTGTTGGGTCGCTGTGATCTCCTCATTAGCCATATTTTGGCGAAAAATTCGCAGGCAGAAAAGGTCCATTGTCAGTAAGATTAGGAAGCGCTGCTCATGCAAAAGTGACTTTCAAACCAAGCAGCTTTTTTTTGGTCAGTGAATCGATTTCAAGTGGCCACCTTGAACACGAGCAAAATCTGTGTGAGGAACCTTTCCACCCTTAGTAAACTCAAATTCTATTGAAATGACTGTAGAGCAGCAGTAAATGTGACCCCACTATTATGTTGTTTTATGTTGTATACTGTATCATCGGTAGTGGACCTTCAGAGTTTAGAGATGTCCCAAATTGGTTTCTGAATGGAACACAGTGTAATTTCAGAAGTGAAAACTTTTGAAATACGTAAGAAGTGTTCTGTGTTCTGTGGTCCATGTGGTGCCTTGAATTTCAGCATCAACTTAAATGGGAAACAGAGAAGAAACATTTTATTAGATGTACTTAGGTTATATTGCATTCATTTATTTATTTTTACAATTTGCATTTACCATTGGAGCTGTGTGACCTGTTCTTTTGCCTTTTGCACATGAGAAATATCTCGTGTTTCAATAATATCTGATAATTTGGATGAATAGTTTTAGGTGTGGTTTAAGATATCACCATACATTTGCTTAGTAATGTTGTGATATGACTAACTATGAGCTCTATTTGTTGTTGTCTCAGCAGAAAATACGCAATTCTCAAAAACAGACACAATGTATCATTCACACTGTGTGGAGAAAGTGATCTAATCAAATTGTGGCAACAGGTTACAGCAGTAGCTGTTTAACCCTTTGAAGTCGATTAACCCATATATGCGTTTTGAGTCATTTTCTCCTGATAACCCCGAAAAGAACTTGAATTACACTCTCAGTTTTAATCGTACAGATAAGAGCAATACATCAATCGAATCTGTAAAGGGTCTATTTTTTTTTGGATACAGACATAATAACAAAAAACCTTTGTGCACTTATAAAATAAAGATAACAAACAAGGTGCACTGTCTGCAGTGCATACTCAACGAAGAGACATGAGAGAGATATCTATAGAAAGCCTGACATGTCTACTTTTAAACTAAACAAGTGCTGCCGCAAAACAAATATTCTGAGATAAAGTGATCCATATGAAAACAACGCGATGTCTGTTTTAGTAACTCTGATTTAGGTTGTATCAACACAACATTGGGTTCCCTTTGTTTTCATGTTCAGAATGATACGCTTCATCTCATGATGCATTTGGGACATGTACATGTCATGAACAGGACAAGTGTTCTTTATTGGCTTCTTTTCTTGAACATCAATGAGGAATAACAATGGTATCATCTAGCAACTGATCATGTTAAGTAGAGGAACAAATCCTCAGACAAGTTACTAAACATGGCAAAACTGACAGACAAATCCAGATCCCAAAAACATAGAACTTAATTTTGTGTGTAAACCTTGTTATATGCCACTATAGACCACTTTATATCAGTAGTTCCTAGTTTCAGTCATTACTATACTCTTAAGCAGCTTTGATGGCTCTACTGGTTTGCAAAAGCCTTTCTCATATTGAAGACCTCAGTACTTTTAAACTAATAACACTTTCACAGCATCTACTGCCTTTAACACAAGGCGTGTGTACTCAAGCCTTTTCACAGAGTTAATTCTTTGTTAATGCTTTTTTCAACTTGCTGTCAAACAATACCACCATTTATTGACTTGAATAAAGGCATGGCATGTTCCTAAAATTATGTAAACGAAGTCTGACAGAAGCACAGTGGTGAGAAGCCACTGTTTTGTTTATGTCTGGTTTGTATTTCCTAGAGGAGAAAATGCAAATGCATCTTCATAGGAATTTATAGCATTTTTAAGCTTACAAGACAGCTGTTAGTTTGTAATACAGCACTGGACGGAGGACACAGGATTCTTTTTTAGAGGATCATCAATGCAAAGCAAAATGAACATAATCCTTCATTTGGCTGGTAAGTCATGTTACTAATATTAAACACAAATGTTCATTTATGAATGTCTGCCTGATGAGCGCTTTTGGGATTATGCAAAATGAGCAAAACTCTTCTTGTTGCACTTTGAGGTACTTGAATTGGAGTGTCCAGTTGTGGTCTTTTCCCAATCCTGTCTATCTCTCTTTCCCTTTTTATCAATCCTCTAAACGGACCTGTCAGAATAAAACACATTAAAAAAAAGATAATAAAAGAGAGAATGATGGATTGTTATTATGTTAATTAATTGACACGTGTAGCAAAATGACTCAAGGCTGAATTTAAAGAAAGACTTTTTATTAATTGTTTTGTTCTCCACAAACTTTCCAGTATAACTTTTACTGCACTGTATAAATATTGTGTTGTATTGTATACAAATATTCTAAAACTATTAGGGGGTGTGACGAGACACTTATCCCACGATTAGATATTATTATTTAGTAGTGGTTCTGACAAAAGGTTAATTGCTTAAGTCTTTTAATAAATATCTATTCGTTTGAACAAAAAAATTATTAATAGATAAATAAATGAAAGAAGGAAATTAATTAATAATTAATTCATTTAATTCATAAAAATCTGTTTCTCAATTAAAATCTTTTGAATGAATGATTCAATGACAAACACTTTTTTAAATGGACAGTTGTCGAAAATTGCGTTACAATACATGTGTTAA
The DNA here is from genome assembly GCF_003368295.1 of Carassius auratus. Taxonomy (NCBI): domain Eukaryota; kingdom Metazoa; phylum Chordata; class Actinopteri; order Cypriniformes; family Cyprinidae; genus Carassius; species Carassius auratus. Next base: position 466,784 of record NW_020524398.1, read on the forward strand.
GATACTTTTGTTTTGATCGCTACTATACAGAAAATAAGTGTTATACCCAAACTACAAACTTTTATATCAGTATTTCTGTTATCTAAATGTCTGTAAAGATGTGTGGTTGAAAATATTCATTGTGTTGCTCTTTCTGGGTCAGCTGCAGCATGAATGATTTATTAACATGGGCAGTGACAAAACACACTTCTCACGCTCCACTGACACTCGCGATGTGAAACAGTTATAACAGACATAGCTGAATCGTTGTCATTCAGAAATAAGATCGCGTGGGTGTTTCAGTTGAGATCGCCATTTTTAAACAATTAACCATGCAGCTCTAATGTAAGCACTGCAATTTTTTTGCAAAGATCTCGCAAGATCTCGTCAAATTCCTAAAAACTACTATGGAAAATAATTGTTAATAGACAGAAAGTTCCTGTAATTTAAACAGGGAAAAACTGTAAAAACTTTAACCAAACATTTAAAATGTAACCAGTTACTTTACAGTAAAAATAACATTTTGATGTATAATTTTTGTGTTTGCATGAATTACTCTGTGCACTTTCGGTATATTAGTAAATACTCCAGCTTGTGGAAAAGCTACTTGTGATGAACTTTGATTTGGTTTTAGATTTTCTTGTTCGTAAATTACAGTTGTATACGGTAAAGTTTACTGCTTTTACAGTTTTGTAAATGTGTTTACAGTTTTTTTTTTTGCCAAAAAGATTTTCTAAAAACTATGGATTTTATATATATATATATATATATATATATATATATATATATATATATATATATATATATATATATATATAGTCTCAAGGACATACAGTGATGTAGAAGTGATTATACAGTAACAGATGGATTTATCTTTCTAGTGCTGCAGCTGATGATAATCATAAGTAATGTAATGATCACCAAGTCTCAAGGACAGTGGTACTGCGCTCCTTCGGGGAACACAAGCAACTGCACAAATTCTAACAGTTATGTGAACTGTCTTGGACAAAATGTCTCCTGCAAGGCCTATTCCTGCGCTCCTCAGAGTCCCGGCTGCTCCTGCATGGTCGGATCCTACAACTGTACCAGCGACTGCAGCTATTCAGCTTCTCTAGAAGTCTGTAGTTTCACTGCAGATACTCGGCACTGCCTGAATGGTGTGTACAGCACTGACTCCATCAGTTGCCCTTGTGTTTCATATGCTGTTTTTATTCACATGCATCCTCATGATTTATTAAATTCTTTCCTTCTAGAAATGATGAATACTCAAAACAACTTGCAAGTGGTATGTAGGAATGAGTTTCTTTTGTTAATCTATAAATGTTAAACAAATATTATTAAAAACTTATGATTTTTCTTTCTTTTTTATTATTATTAATTATATTTTTTTTTTTGTGCAGGCAACTGCAGAAAGCATAGTGAATTTTGTTGACCAGATTGCAAATATGACAGGTCTGATGTCTACAGCAGTAAGTAATGTTTCCAGCCTTTGGTCAGTGTGGGTCATTCTCATTCTCATACTCAAAAAACAACAACAGCAACTATAGAGTTTACTTTTTTCTCTCATAAAAGTTTATATTTCTCTCAAAATACAAATAATTTTAAAATGAAACTATTTTACACAAACTGTACCACTGATGTCAAAATTTATGACAGAACACACTGATGAACGATACTTAATCTATTAACATAAAAAAACAACAACAACAAAAAAACAACATTTTCAATATGTTGGAAAATCCTCATATGCACATTTAAACAGCCCTTTAACAGCCCTTCTTATCCTTAATTTTGACCTTGTAACTGCTTTACTGCATTTTTTAATTCCTTTTGTATTTTTTTTACCAAAATACAAGATTTTAACATTAATGTAAGCAGTGTTAAAAAAAGAATAAAATTAATAAATAATAATAATAATAATAATAATAATAATAATAATAATAATAATAATAATAATAATTCTAAAGTCATTCCTCCTAAAATGATTATATTATTGCTTATTTGGATTTTTCAGACCACAATTATTAGACCCTGCACTAATGGTTAACCCTGGTAATCATCATCATCATCATCATCTTCAGCAATAAATAAGGGGGTTTTCAGGCACATAATATTTTTTTAAGTAATAAACTTCCTTTATGTTATAAAAATATTCATTTTATAAGTTCTTTTTTTCTGTCTTTTTATACATGTTTCTTTACAAGTGGCAGTTTGTTGTTGTATTTTGGGAGTGACCTATATGTTTGATGTTACTATTTTTCTATAGAAATAATTTGCATTCTACAGAAGTATCTCTTTTGGTATTTGATTAGGCGGCAGAAAACTATTTGAAGGTTGTTGATGACACCCAGGTAAAGCTTTCAGATTTGGTCAAAGATGAAGATAAAAGTAAACTGGTGTCATATGGAAACAGTTATATAAATGCCTTTGAGATCCTGGTGTCTGCACTGGTGACGCCAACAGAAACTCACAACTTGCTGAACATTTGTCTCAATAATACAGGTAAGAGGCACTGTTTGTATTTGTGTTTATGACATGTTCTGGGATGAGTCACACTGTGTTAGTCATAGTCAAATAAGTTCTTCTCGAGAAGTTTTTGGTTTTTCATTTAAAAAAAAAATGTTTTTCTTTCATAAGCAACTTTCCAAAAGTAAATTTTGCCGGAATGCTGTAGAACACCATTTTTGGCTCCCTAAAAAAAAAAACTTTAATCGAGCATTGGGTCTCATTCACTAAACATGCATACGAACAAATTTGTGCATGAAACCTGCATATGAACATTTTCACAAACAAATTATGATTAATTTTTTTTAAATTTGTTGAAAAATGAAAAGTCCTTTTTTTTTTTTTATTGTGAGCCAAAATCATCACAATTAAAAGTGCCAAATACTTAAACTACTTCAGTCTTTGTGCATTTAATTTATTTAATACACACGTTCACACGTTTTACAATTTGAACTTTTCAAATTTATTGAGAAGCACCTGTATATTTGGACATTGACACAATTGTAATAATTTTGGCTCTGTAATAATGTAATAAGATGAATTATTTATTGATAATCTAGTGTTTTCTGAGTCAGTGTCGCAAAGATGAAGTTGATCCTGACTTGCCATCTCCTCACTGGACTCGCCTTTAGAGAGAAATGCATCTTTACAGATTTTATAATGAAAGATATTTTGTTTTCCTTTTTAATTATTTAATTTTAGAGTAGTAAATTAAAGCTTTTTATAGATATATTTATCAAGTTTGTGAAGCAAGGAAACCTATTAGCTGAGTTTCAGTTCATTTTTGTGAAGTGCTTTTGTTCAAGACCGAGACTTCAGAAAGCGCATCTTGTTTGTTTTCTTTATTTTATAAAAGCACAATGTTTTGTTGATAGTGTGTGTACTAGTGTTGTCACGGTACCAAAATTTCAGTATTAGGTAACAATACCAGTGAAAATCCACGCTTCTCTGTAACAATTTTGCTACCAAAGCAAAAAAACTAAAATATTCTAATAATAATAATAATAATAATAAATAATAAATAATAATAATTATAATAATTTTATCACAAAAAATAAAACCATTATCATTCTTTATACTTATTTACAATTATGTTTAAAGATTTTCTACAAGTAATATAATTATGAAAAACAGTAAACAAGTTTCACCAAAAAAAATGTTTTTTTTGATAAATAAAGGGGATTTGCTATTAAAAAATGTTAACATGGAAGAATTATTGTGTGATTTATTTATATAAATAAAGTTTTATTATTTTTTTCAACAGTAGTAGCAGTATCACATACATTCTACTAAATAATAGTAACATTTCTAGCACAATACCTTTATGTAAAATTTAACTTTTATTTTGACGGGCTACTTTTTTTTTTGACACTGGTTTTACTCAGATGAAACGGTAAAAAGCTTGCGAAGTGACTCTGAACAGTTCTGGTGATGTTGTTGATGTATTTATGTCCTCATTGAGACAGCAGATGCTGAAATTACTTCAAGTCACTCGCTTCAGTCTATGTAGTAAACAAACCCGCACGTCTCTGCCATTCATTCATTCACACAAAGACGCGCAGAACATGCAGGATTCATTTTGCAACCAACTTTTGTGGCTTAACATTTAAAGATAATGGTCCATACAGAGATTTGATTTGATTAATTTATGCTAACTTTGACAAAAAAATGACTGTCCAAATTAAAATGTAAGTTTCATTTTCATGACTGGATTTTGAGATTCTTTGCAGAAATCATAGCGCTGTGTGCGTCAAGAACCGGGTTGAGCGGGTTCTCGGTACCACCGTTACTTAAAGAAACCTGGTACCGTCACATTTTCATTTTTTTAGTACCGACTTGGTACCGAAGTAGGTTTTTTGACAACACTAGTGTGTACACACCCAGCTAGAATTTGTTTGTTCTAAAAATAGTCCAAGATCATTACCTTGGATTGTTCTAACAATGTTTTAAGCAGGTCGTTTTATTTTTGTTCCCAGAACATTCTCTAAAAACACTCAAAAAATATTTATTAATAACATTATTAGAACATTATTCCTTAACATTCTAATTAAGATTCAAGCAGAGGTTTACATGTTGATGTCTTTGACAAAAAAATGACTGTCCAAATTAAAATGTAAGTTTCATTTTCATGACTGGATTTTGAGATTCTTTGCAGAAATCATAGCGCTGTGTGCGTCAAGAACCGGGTTGAGCGGGTTCTCGGTACCACCGTTACTTAAAGAAACCTGGTACCGTCACATTTTCATTTTTTTAGTACCGACTTGGTACCGAAGTAGGTTTTTTGACAACACTAGTGTGTACACACCCAGCTAGAATTTGTTTGTTCTAAAAATGGTCCAAGATCATTACCTTGGATTGTTCTAACAATGTTTTAAGCAGGTCGTTTTATTTTTGTTCCCAGAACATTCTCTAAAAACACTCAAAAAATATTTATTAATAACATTATTAGAACATTATTCCTTAACATTCTAATTAAGATTCAAGCAGAGGTTTACATGTTGATGTCTGTTTAAAAGTAATTTTTTGGTTTGATGTCACCATAACGGTGGAAAGTGTTGGCCTTAGTTGGCCAATTTGACACTTGCCTTGTCAGAGCTGTTTTTTAGCTGCTGTAATGTTCATTATGGTAAAAAAGGCACGAGAACATGGTTTGACGACAGTGCTTGTTTGCTGATGCTTAAGACATCATCACATATGTGGTCTCGTTACCTGGCTTCACCCAAGCTAATGTATGGTATTAATTAAACTTTTAAAGTAGATAATTTCAATAAATTTAGTGGTTCATGAATGATGTAAAAAAAGAACAGGCAAAAATGCATTGGATAAAACTCTGCATTTATTAGAATACATTAAAAAAAATGAAAATATTTTTTCTAAATGCAATCCTGTTGGCCCTGCAATTTGGCGCCAGGTGTGACGCAAGGGTGTTTTGGTTGTTTCAGCTTGACGCAGTTGTCACTTTTACTTTCTGTGCCAAGTTGTTTAAATAGCAAATGCATTTGCGCCCATGTGTGTGCCTATGGGTGTGCTGGTCTGAGAATGAGGTGTGTTCAGGTGCTTTGTTGGTGATTTTTCTTCTTTTCCAAATTACACAAGAACTGACTTGCTTTACAATGCGGAATTTTTTTGGGGTGAATTATCCAATTAAGTAGGTTTCCCATTTACTTTAGAAGACCTGGCAAACTATTTAACAAATCTGTCTGAGATTGATATGTTATCTAAGAAGATTTGAGAAAAAACAAGCAGACACGTTATTTGTAAAACAAGAATTTTTTTTTGTTTACTAAAATCCTTCTAATATATCACTTGCCTAAAGATTTTGAACATATATATTTATATATAATACATCCATACAGGAAAACTGTGGCAATGAGAATTAAAAACGTCCCATTTCTATTTGTTTCTCTTAGAAGTGAGAGTTCTTGCAGTTGGTCCAAAGGCATCTGAAAAAATAATTCCTTCAGTCAGTACGGAAAAGGCTGTTATGGAGATTAACATTTTTGAAATTGCAAAGAGCAGCCCTTCAGGTGTGTGGAAAGCATGGATCTTTCTTGAGTGCATATGAAAATACACACACAAGCATTGGCTTTTTGAGAATTTCAGCTTGCTGTTGTGAATGCCCAATTTTATTTTATTTTTGTCTGAATGACATTAGTTACGTTGTGAAACGATGTAAGTTTTTCACTAGCTTTTGTCTCATGTTGGTCTGTAACTCAGGATCAGCTGCTGTGACTTTCATGAGCTACACAATGATGGAGAACCTACTGAAGCCAGACTTCTTCAACACATCAAATGACACGATTAAAACCATGATGTCCACTGTGATCTCAGCTACTCTTCCCAAAACCAACTACACTAAACTCACCAAACCAGTCAACTTCACCCTCAAACACATCAGAGTGAGATACTGAAAAGTGTTTTTCACCAAACTAAGAAATAATGATCATCTGAAAACATCTGAACACATTTAATGTTCTAATATTTCTTGCATCGTTGTTCTTCTTTTTTCAGGAGTTTGATCACAGTGGTTCTCTGTCCTGTGTGTACTGGAATATCAGCGAGTGGATTGTAGATGGATGTGCTGTTTTAGAGACCAACAGCAGCTACACTGTGTGTTCCTGTGTTCATCTGTCCACATTTGCTCTCATCATGCAAACCAGAGGGCCACAAAAGGTACGAGATCATTTATAGAGGGGATGTCCTGAGCTGATCTCAAGGATCAGAATTGGGGCAGATTAAGCATTTTTTCCAGAGGTGGATACTCCAGGGGTCAAAAAGTAAAAGTCCTGCCACATTTTTGCTCCACCCATGAACTCAGCAGCTGATTTCACCAGAGGAGGAAACAAGTCATTCCTTCCAAGTAGGGCTGGGCGATATATCTAACGATATGATCATGCGCATCTAATCAGTAAAGCTGCTTCCGTGATCACCGCTAAAATCTCCATCACCTGCTTATAATTGGAGTGGCATTTAATAGACAGCAGAGGTGGGACTTTCAAGTCACAAGCAAGTCTTCAAGTCATATCCAAATCCTCAAAGGGTTAACGTTAATGAGATAATTAAGTGACTAATTAAATGATGATTGTGCATTAATGATGAACTTCTGCTGTTAACAATCAACATCACTGAAGTAAAGAGAAACACAAGAACTACAACTGAATTTAGCCACAGCCTTCAAATGAAAAAAAAAAAAAAAAAACACTATGTCACCATAATTGTGGTCAGGGTTTGCTTTAGGTAGTCTCTTGACCCTTTTACTAATTCAAAGCAATTTGATTCAAAACAATTGCAATACTGTTTTAGCAACAAACATGTATGCATTGCTGAATCAAACCTTGTAGTGACATATGATCTTGTGCTTTTTCTGCTTATAACTCATGTTGACTTGGACATCATGAGATAGTCTTCTTTGGATTGTTGATTGACTTTCAGCTTTTACCAGAGTTGGGACTTTCAATTCACAAGCAAGTCTTCAAGTCATATCCCAAGTCCTCAAAGGGTTAAAGTTAATGACATAATTAAGTGACTAATTAAATGATGATTGTTAATGATGAACACCTGCTGTACTTGAGAATTACAGAGGATCAGATGTTGATGTTTTATTGGTTAAAGTGATGCAACCATAATGGAGATCAGCGTTTGCTTTAGTGGGGCTCTTGACCCTTGACTGTCATGTTAGATCTCTTTATGTAGCATTGCATGAGGTGCTGTAAAGCAGAGAGAAGAAATTAATCTGTATGTGATAGGTGGTCAGATTACAATCAAATTAACATTAGCTCTATTTAAGTATAGCATAATCAACCCAGTAAAACTACACTATGGAAAACAAATTAAAGTGAATTTTAAATCCATTAAGTCCACAAAATTTGAAAAACTATACTCTGTAGACACACACAGACATCAAGAACCAGCATATGACTCTCAACAGTGGTGACAATCAACAAAATGTTGCATGCTGGGTAAAAACTCCCGTCATGCACTGCAGTATGAAAAATTGTCACCACTGTTGAGGATCGTGTGATAAGTGTGTTTGTCTAAAAACCTGAACTGATTGTCTCCTTTTGTGTTTTTCAACATTGAAGCATTATGATTATTTTTACTTCAGTTCAGTAATAGCTGAGTGTCAGTCTACTATCCAAAGATAAACACAATTTCATAATGTACAGTCATCATGAGTTACAAGCAGAAAAAGCATAAGATCATCTGTTACAGCAAGGTTCGACTCAACAATGCATACATGTTTGTTGCGAAAACAATATTGCAATTGTTTTGAATCAAATTGGTTTGAATTAGTAAAAGGGTCAAGACACTACTTAAAGCAAACCTTGACCACAATTATGGTGACATAGTGTTTTCTTTTCTTTTACTTTTTTTTCAGTTGAAGGCTGTGGCTAAATTCAGTTGTAGTTCTTGTGTTTCTCTTTACTTCAGTGATGTTGATTGTTAACAGCAGATGTTCATCACTAATGCACAATCATAATTTAATTAGTCACTTAATTATCTCTTTAGCTTTAACCCTTTGAGGACTTGAATATGACTTGAAGACTTGCTTGTGACTTGAAAGTCCCACCTCTGATAGACGGAGCCGTAGATCGCTGACAAGCCACGCCATATCGCGTTCATTATCGCCTGCGGTAATGAACGCGATATGGCGTGGCTTGTCAGCGATCTACGGCTCTGTCTATTAAATGCCACTCCAATTATAAGCAGGTGATGAAGATTTTAGCGGTGATCACGGAAGCAGCTTTACTGATTAGATGCGCATGATCATATCGTTCGATATATCGCCCAGCCCTACTTCCAAGTCACAAACTAGTCTCAACTCAAATCCCAAGTCCTCAAAGAGTTAAAGTCAATGAGATAATTAAGAGACTAATTAAATGATTATTGTGCATTGGTGATGAACACCTGCTGTTATTGTGCGTTACAGAGGATCAGATGATGATGTTTTATTGGTTAAAATTATGCCACCATCATGGAGATCAGTGTTTGCTTCAGTTGGGCTCTTGACCTTTGGTTTCTTATGTTAGATATTTCTCTGTAAAAGTACATGTGCTGTTATAAAACAGTGCGATCAGTGCTGTGCAGAAAACCGCTACTAGCTGGTTTTACATGATGAAGTAATTATTAGGCATTAGCCTGTTTATTTCCAAAACAATTTTATGTATTCATTATTAACAAATGTTCAGTTTTTAAATAACCTACCTTGTGGAACCGTTGGTTTAATCACTATAATGAATACATTTCCTAATGTATGTAATAAATATACATTTTTGAAATATTTTCCTAATAAGACGCACAGACATCATGACCCAGCATATGAATCTCAACAATGGTGACAACCAACAAAACGCTTCAAGCTGAAGTGCATGCTGGGTAACACCATAGTAAAAACTCCCATCATGCACTGTAGCATGGATAATTTTTGTAACCACTGTGAGGATCATATGATAATTGCTCATGTCTAAAATCCCGAGCCTGTACAATTTCTCCCCCCAATATTTAAGCATTACAATAATATTTGTTTAATAGGACTTTTGTTGTAGTTAAGTAATTGCTGAACATAATTTAACAAACCAAAGAGAGACACCTTCATGAATTTAATTAAAATGTTTTAGATGAAAAAAGGGCAATTCAATTTTCTACTTCAAGCTTTTAATTCAGCAATGTGTTAATGTTTACTACGTAACACAACCGCAAGTGTTTAAAAGCAAATTACTTTGAATTATTAAAAGGGTCAAGAGCCCAACTAAAGCAAACACTGATCTCCATGATGGTGGACTCAACACAATTATGGTGACAAAGTTTTTTTTTTTTTTTTCTTCCAGTTGATTTCATCCAAGGCTGTGCTTAAAGTCAATTGTAGTTCTTGTGTTTCTCTTTTCTTCAGTGATGTTGATTGTTAACAGCAGGTGTTCATCACTAATGCAGAATTATCATTTAATTAGTAACTTAATTATCTCATTGACTTTAACTCTTTGAGGACTTGGGATTTGAGTTGAGACTTGTTTGTGACTTGAAAGGAATGACTTGATTCCTCCTCTGGTGAAATCAGCTGCTGGGTTCATGGGTGGAATAAACATATGGCAGGACTTTTACTTTCTGACCCCTGGACTCTCCACCTCTGATTTTTTCACTAATCAGTATTGGCTCTCCTAAACCTGATCATTATTTTATCCCAGTAGGTGGCAGTATGTGCCAGTAGATTTCCCAACCGCCATTAAAAGCAAAAGCAGAAAAAAAAAATTGTGTTTGGGATTCCGTGTTCAGTGTATTTTTTTTTACATCAGCAGTCCCATATTCCAACAATGTCTTAATACAGTATGTGCAGATGGTGAGCGTGATTTCAAGTAAAACAAAATCACCAAGCAATGTTACATTGTTTCCAAATTCTAGGAATATAGAAGTATCAGATCTGGAATCAGTATCGGCAGATAAATCAATATTCAGTGACATTGAATCGGGACACAAAAAAATCCCTAATTTACATTACTAATTTATAGTGAATACCGAAGAACAGCTGAGATTTAGCACTCAAGTTCTTTGACATGTTTTCACAGAGTGACCCACCGCTGGAGCTGTTGAATTTGGTGTGTGTGATCGTGGGACTGGTGTTCTTCACTTTAGCCCTGTTGACCTTTGCCCTTTGTCAGTGGAGCCCTGGAGTGAATAATGTGGCTCGAATCAACATCTGCATCAGTCTTCTGCTGGCTCACCTTCTGCTCCTGCTCACACAGAAGTTCCTGAATCTCATACGGCCTCAGCAGGTGAGAATGATGAAGAAGCCCTACAGCTCAACACAGCATCACTGAGAATCATCATAACCCTCTCTCATGATCTCCAGGTGCTGTGTGCCGTGATCTCAGGCCTTCTGCACTTCCTCTTTCTCTCCGGCTTTGTGTGGATGTTCATTGAAGCTGTGCTGCTCTTCATCTGTGTGAAGAACCTATCACAGATCAGCTCCAAGAAGAGGGAGGTGCTTAGCAGTGGATTCCTGTGTGTGATTGGATATGTGGTTGCTCTGGTTGTGGTGTGTGTGTCTGTCGGTCTGGTTCCTGAAGGCTACGGCAGCGAACAGTGAGTTGCTATTGTTTTGAAGGTCATTTGTATAGAAGGGTTTAAATTGCCCAGGACAGTTTTCTGCTCTCTGATAATATATATATATATATATATATATATATATATATAAACATCTGAAATGGCATTTTTAATTATTTGTTTTCCTCTGAACAGCTGCTGGATTAAAATTGATCAAGGTTTTATCTGGAGTTTTCTGGGTCCTGTTTGTGTCATACTTGCAGTAAGTTCTGAATATAAACATTTTCACATGGGCTGTTGAAGCCAAAACATTAATTTAATATTTTTTTTTTCTTTATCCACAGTTAAACATGATTCTCTTCATCAATATCATCATCACTCTAAACTCAACTCTTAAAAAACTGAATGCTGAGGTTTCACAGATGAAACAAACGAAGTAACAAACAATATGATCAAATCACTATATTAATAAAGAACATAATAGTCAAAGAAGACACATCTCTCTTTCTCTGTTTCTCTGCAGGGTTTTGGTGTTTAAAACTCTGGGTCAGTGTGTGGTTCTTGGTTGCCCCTGGATTCTGGGTTTCTTCATTAATGGCAGTGAGGTGCTGGAGATCATCTTCCTGATCTTGAACTCCCAGCAGGGAACCTTCATCTTCCTGATCTACTGTGTCCTCAATAACGAGGTCAGACTTTTTTTCCATCCTTCTCTGTAAATAAACGAATCAATCTCCAGTGACAGTACAGTAGTTTCTTTCCTGTTTATTATAAACAAAACTTTGAGTTTCAGAGGTTAAATTGATATCATGAACCCACCTAGAAACTTTTAATGTTCTAGGAACATTTTCAGCGGCTGGTTTTATTTTAGTTCCCAGAATGTTCTGCTAAAAGTTAGGATAACATTTTCTAAAAATATTCAAAAAATGTCTATTGATAACATTGTTACAACATTATTCTCTAACATTCTAATAAAGCTTCCCATCACACTAGATGTGGACTGACATTGCTCAGAAGTCAAATGTTGGTTGAAAGTGAAAACCCAACCTCTGTTTGGTGTCAAACTCAAGCGTAAATAACTCCAAAAACAGTATTACCAACTGCACTTATTATAAACAAGATTTATTTCTGTCATAAATGTAAAAAGGTTCTTATTGAGATTAACAGAGGTGTTGGTGGTTTATTGAAAATAATAGTTTAGTTTGACGTCACCATTATGGTGATCAGTACTTAGGCAGTATGACTCTTTTCAGTGTTACAATTCATTTAACTGCTGTAATTATATTTCTTACAGCAAAAGCAATTAGAGTAAAATGTCATCAGGTGATGCTGGTTATTTGCTGATATTAAAACTTTCCTCAAGTAGTGATCTGATAGACTGGTTTTATCTGGGGCTGAATCTATACTATTAGTTTAAAATTAGTGATTATAGCAGATGCATTGCATAAGATCTTACAAATTTATATCATATTTTGTCTGTTATTTTTAAATTTCACTGTCAATGTACCAGAGAATGCTTAGACACAGTTGCTTTATTAAATAATATGTAACTAACACAATACATTAGATTGGGTGAAAACAGGTATCCAAACCACATATGTGATGATGTATTAATCATTAGCAAGCAGCCAGTGTTGTCTAACCACACGTTCTCTTGCTGTTTTTGCCACAACAAAGATTATAGCAGTTAAAGCACAACACGGGTCAAGGGTCAAATTGTAAACTAAACTAAAACCAACACTTATAACCAGTACGGTGACCAATCCAAACTATTACTTTTAAACAGACATCAACATCTAAACAACTGCTTAAATCTTAATTAGAATGTTAGGGGATAATGTTCTAATAATGTTATAAATATACATTTTAGAACGTTTTTAGAGAACGTTATTCTATCTTTTGAGAGAACGTTCTGGGAACAAAAATAAAATTACCCGCTAAAAACATTGTTAGAAAAATCCATGGGAACGTTTTTAGAACATTTTTAGAACAAAAGAAAAATTCTAGCTTGGAAGTCACTCAGCTCCTCTCGTCTCATTCTTGTTCAGGTCAGGCAGCAGTACAGGAAGTTCTTCAGATGTCTTTGCGGTGGACACAAAAAACTCTGAGGACTACCGCATCATGTTTAGGCATTAAAAGTAATGCTGAAATGCCATTAACAGGTGATGTAATTCTTACAGTAAAATCCATGTTTAAGATGTTTACTGTAGTTTCAGCTCCTTCCTGTAAATACTTTTGATATTACAGTCCTAAATACTATTAATGCTGAACATTTAAATCCTTTTTAAACACAATCTTCTTCTTGGTGGTGAGAGAAAATATTTTTTACAGAGAATCCACAAAATGTTCTACTAAATGCTGGCCAATTATAAAAACCATGATGAAATATGTTTCATATGCCATAAAGTAAAAATACAGCATATTTTCAGAATGGAGTGTCACAGGTTTTACATGTGTATCTTTGTAAATAAACTTTTCAAATAAAGGAACAGCTGATGTGTCAAATTTAAAGTGAATCTGTATTGTCATATGGCTTATATTTTTGCATTAAAACACATGAATGATGATTGAAATTTGCTTTCACTCAGATTATATATATATATATATATATATATATATATATATATATATATATATATATATATATATAGGTACGAAGTTTTGTCTTTACAAACAGTAATATATAATAACTGTATCTGTGAACAAGACTAAATCTACATATAAGTAGACTGATTCTAATTTGGGAGAAATTTCCTGGTTTGAAATATAAAATAACATATTCTGCAATATAACTGTATTTAAAATGTAACTATCACATGTAGTTTTGGTTTCACTTTCATTTTCATGGACTTCTAGTTTGTTTGTCTTTGTTACCTGTGTCTCATTGGTTGTCATAAATGTTCAGTGATTTCACACACCTGTTCATTACTTGTTCATTAGTTATCTGTGTCAATTATTGTCTGGTGTTGTCTGTGCCTTGCACAGTGTCGTTGAATCTTGTACGTGTAGATCCCTAATTTATTTTGGTTTAATAAAGTTACACTACCCAATCACCATCCATAGCTGGAACCTTACAAAACATCATACAGTAAGAATAATGGATCATGCAGCAAAATTTCTCACCCTCTCCTTTGAAAGGATTCCTATAGTGGATCAAGCTGCTCACTAATGTTAGATCACCTGGCACATATTTTCATAAAAAAAAGAAAGAAAAAAAAAGCTGAATAATTATTTTATTTATATTTTGGTGAAAGACTCTGAACAAAAACATAGAATAAATCCTGTACAAAGAGTCCATCAATAGCGATGGCAAGATGAAGCCTCATGAAGCCTTAAGCTTTTCAGTGAAGTGGTTGACAAAAGGGTTAATTTCTGGAGGCTTCATGTGCTCACAATACCACCTGGTGGCCAACGAGTGTAAAACAAGCAGATATATTACAAACAGAGGTGTAAAGTCCAGGAGTCAGAAAGTAAAAGTCCTGCCATATGTTAATTCCACCCATGAATCAGCAGCTGATTTCACCAGAGGAGGAACCAAGTCATTCCTTCCAAGTCACAAACTAGTCTCAAGTCAAATCTCAAGTCCTCAAAGAGTGTAAGTCAATGAGATAATTAAGATACTAATTAAATGATGATTGTGCATTAGTGATGAACACCTGCTGTGTTCATCACTAATGCACTTGAAAGTTGAACTAGTTTTTAATCTTGTATGGAGAATCCATGAATGCCTATTTCGGACAAGCAGAACAAGTAAAAAACAAAAGACAAAAACAAAAACAAACAACATAAAATTTTTATTCTGTCTCCTCAGTGGATGTCCTTTCAATGTCTGCAAAGACGTCAACTGGACTTAAACTTGCCCAGTGGGTAAAATGTGAAAAAAAAAAATTAAGTGTTAATTATTGGACCTAAAACCTCCATATGTAATCACTAATTACCCTGTCAAAGACTTAATGACTGCTCTGTCAATTCATTGTCATCAGTTAGGAACCTATGTGTGCTATTTAATAGCAGTCTTTCCTTTGAAAGCCATGTTTCTAGCATTTGCAAAACTGCAATTTTCCATTTCAAAAAAATATATCTAAATCATGACCTTAGCTTTCAATGTCAAATGCAGAAATGTAAATCCATGCATTTATGACCTCAAGTTTAAATTATTGTAAAGCTTTATTGATTGGTTGTTCTGCATGCTTAGTAAACAAACTACAGCTAGTCCAAAAGGCAGCAGCTAGGTCTTACAACCAGGAAGAATGACCATTTTAGCCCAGTTCTGTCAACACTGCAGTGGCTCCATATCAAACATCATACAGATTTTAAAATATTGCTAATTACTTATAAAGCCCTGAATGGTTTAGCATTTCAGTATTTGAACAAGCTCTTATTGCATTAAAGTCCCCCATGTCCGATGTGTTCTCGAAACTCTGGAAGTTTGAAAATACCTAGAATAAAAAAATCAACTGCAGGTGGCAGATCCTTTTCCTATTTAGTCCCCAAACTCTGGAATAATCTACCTAACATTGTTTGGGAGGCTGAAACACTCTGTCAGTTTAAATCTGGATTAAAATAATAAATTTAGCTAACACATAACACAATAACACATTTCTAATATTCAAAACTCTTTGATTTGGGTTGTTAGGCTGTATTTGGTTGTTAGGTTATTAGGCTGCATTAATTAAGGCAACCAGAGTAACACCCAACTTGACCTCAACAGTCCTAAATATCAGTGGAGACAAGGACAACTAGATGAGCCCCAGAGAAAGATCCCCAGTGAAAACTTTGTCTCCTAGACAGGCATCTTTGACACAATCTGTATTGTTACAAAAAGCTATATAAATAAAACTGACTTGACTTGACTTCTGTTGTGATGAAGGTAACCTGGAGAGAAGGCATTCTCCAGTGTCTGTAGTAAGGAGGTCACGAGAAAATACATGTACAATTTGGTATCAAAATTGTCTGATGGTACTTGTTTTTCTACAGTGGAGTTAAGTAAAATAAAGTGAAGTACCCAAGCAAACGAGGCTGTATTTTTTCCTGGAACTGATGGAGGCAGCACAAATGCCGAGAAGTATTTCAGTCCTCAAACGGTAAAGAAGAAAAACGCCTACATGCACATGGAAGGACAATTCTTGAAAGATCAGTTCTGCCCTGACTCTGTGGCAAGAAAGGTGCTTATGGGTGTACTCATACTAGGCACTAAACAGCTGACCTGCACTCACACTTGTACTAAACATACTGGGCCGCAGCATGCTTACATTATGTATGAGATAATGGATAAAACCCCATTCATCAATATTCTGTGTAATAAATGTATAATTTATGCCATGCAGTGATTTTCACATACGTATATTACAAATACATCCGAAAATGCTTCTCCCCTTCATTCACCTTAAGTGAATGTAGCCTTGGCCAGGAAGGGTTGATGTCATCAGGTGGTACCCATCGTTCATTGGGTGTTTTGACCCTTATCCGCAACACCCTTCCGATGGTGGGTGGGCAGTGGTGGCCAAGTCACTGGCCATCTTCCCCTCCTGGCTTCCAGCTCAACTCCTCCCTCCTGCTCCATAACCAGCAATATGCTCTTTCCGCTGCCTCCCCCATCCTGAGAGCTGCTGCCTTCCTCTCCCTCCCTGTTACTCTAATGGCTGTGAGCATTCTCCACACCGACTGAGCAGGGAATCCTCTACAGCTGACCTCAATCGGGAACAGCCAAGCCTGCCATTCTTTACCCCTACAGCCATGCAGCAGGTTTTGGTATTTGGCGCTCTTTCTTTCAAAGGCCCGTTCACACCCCTCTTCCCATGGGACTGTAAGTTCTATGAGGATGATCTTTTTTCCCTCTCCAGACCACAGTACCACATCCTGCCTCAGTGTTGTCTGGACAGATTGGGGAAATTGAAGCCTTCCTCTCAGGTCGACCTTCATTTCCCATGATTGGGCCTTTTGTAGCAGACTGGTTCTTGTTGTTGCTTGTTGTTGGTGGCTTTTCCCCCTCCCTTATAAACTTGATTGAAGTTATTTTCTGAAGTGGTTGGCATTTCTTTCTCCTCTCTTGCTCTAAGGTGTTGGCGAGTGTCATGAGCATCCTATCGTGGCGCCACCTGTACCTTCCCTGGGTGAGTGCTTTTTTACACCCGGCCAGGATGTGTGCCATGGTGCCCCTCTTCCCACAGAGCTTGGGAAGAGATCCCATCTGGTCCAGGTCCCTTGTGAAGCTAGGTCCACTGCCCTTGATCTACGTCCTTCCTCTTCCAGGTTCCGTACCTCCTCTTGAATCATGGCTCTTCTTTCACTGGTTCCTGCCTTCCTCCACTGTTGGAGATGTGAGGTTCCAAGACTCTGTGTTCCTGTGCATGGCACTCCAATGACATCACGTAGCTTCAACATGCTCACAGCTTGTGCAACAGAAGCATCAGCTGCCCACTTGCGACCTACTCTTGTAATGACACCTGCATGTCTGCAACTTTGAATTCCTCAACTACGGATGACAGAGGAAGCTGGAGCTGCCCTGATCTTATTTAGAGGCCTACTGAAATGAAGCTTGGGGGGATTCCCAACCACTTTCAGAGGTACTTATTGATCTTCCTCTCCACTCCTTCAACGCATGTCTTCTGGACCTCATACACAGTCAGCAACCACATGAGTCTTGGCAACAGTCCGTGTTGATAGAGCCAAACTTTAAACTTCCCAGGGAGCTCAGATTTTTCGATCCTCGTCAGCCATTCCTCCATCTGCTTATTGGCTATGTTGTTCCTGTCAGTAAGTGAGTCATCGGACCACTTTCCGAGGCACTTGATTGGATTCTCCTCTATAGATGGAATCACTTCCCCTTACACATGCATCTTGATCCTGTTAGTCAACTTCACGTTCCTGATCACCAAACTCCTGGATTTCTTTGCCTTAAACTTCATTCTGGCCCACGTTGCCATGTGGCCCAGAACAGTTAGCACCCACCTCGCCTCCACATGGTGGTCCTCACGGTAAGGTCGTCCATATATCCTCTTATTGGGGGTTGTCTGATGCCTGACTCCATTTTTGGACCCCGTGCTTCCTTCTCCACAGCTGTAATTAGGAGGTTCATTCCCATGAGGAAGAGGATGGGGGAGATTGTGCAGTCAGTTACGATACCTTTTTCCAGGCTTTGCCACTGAGTTGTAAAATGGGCCGCCTTGAATCGTAACTGGATTCCAGCAAAGTAGCTGTTGATCTTTCTCTTGATGTGCTGTGGGATGTGGTACACTGAAAAAAGTAATAAGTAAATTTACTTAATTTTTATTTGGCAAGTTTTTGCAAAAGCATTTTTCAAGTAAATTTAACACATTTGGAAATTAAGTAAATCTACTTAACTAAGTTAAGTAAAAAAAATAAATAAAATAAGTACATTTTATTGAGTAAAATTTAATTAAATAATATTCAATTAATGCATTTAGCAGACACTTTTATCCAAAGCAACTTACAGTGCATTCAGGCTAACAATTTTCACCTATCATGTGTTCCCTGGGAATCAAACCCACAACCTTGCACTTGCTAATGCAATGTTCTACCACTGAGCTACAGGAACACTTCAAGATTTTGTGAAAAATAAGTGAAAATTTCACTTACTTACTTTTTTATTTTGGAAAAGTTTTTACACTAACAAAAAACCCGAAACAGATATTCTAGAAATTTCTAAATGTAAAATATTTTTTTTTCAAAACAGTTTTATCAAATGAGGGTAAATAAGTCTCTCACTTCTGTCCCTTTAAACCAGTTTACAGCAAAGACAGCACGAAGGACTGGATGCACATGATAAATATTCTGCAATTAAGAAAACAGACAAAAGAAATAGCACTGTAAAACCCGACAAGTAAACTTTACTCAAACCGTTTGAGTACACAGATTGCCTTGATTTAAACCATGTAAGTTTTAAAACTTTGCATTTAAGTAATTAGTGATTAACTAAGTGCTGATTGTGAATTAGTGATGAACAGCTGCTGTTAACAAACAGAATCACTGAAGAAAAGAGAAACACAAGAACTACTACAACTGACTTCTGACACAGCCTTAGATGAAATCAACTGAAATAAAATACATGAAATCTCTCAAGATCTGATTAAACAACACCACAAACAGCATCACCAGCTCCACTTATTAATAACCAGACTGACTTTATTTCTGTCAGACGTCTACAGAAGATCTTATTGAGAATGAACTAAGGTTTAGATGTTGATTTATTGTTTCATTTGAAGTAACCATGTTAGAGATCAGTGTTTGCTTTAGTTGGGCTCTTGACCCTTGATTTCTGTCTTAGTCTTTTCTCTGGCTGTTATAACCGTGTGTTTCTAAAACACATTTGTTGTAACTCAAACACCCAGAAGAAAAGCCATCAGGTGTTAACCCGTACCTAGGTGTAGGTTGTTATACTTTATATTGGTGATGATAGTCATCAATTATTTATCTGTATGGAGTCTGATGAAGTAGGTGTTGTGTAATTAGTAGAAGTGATTCTAGTAAAAGTGAGATTAAGAGCCAGTGCTTCTGTGATATTCAGTTAATATAAAAATGACTTTCTAAATGTGTACACATACATTTTACTTCTATGCCAGTAATTGGTCAAACACAGACATTAATAATCAGAATATTAACCTCTACAATGGTGACGAAAAAAACATGCTGCAATGCATTCTGGGTAATATTGTAGTACAGAACTCATCCATGGCTCCCAGCATGATCTGCAGCATTTTTTTTATGGTCACCATTGTTGAGGTTCATATTCTGATTATTGATGTCTGTGTGTGACTGTTGACACCATAGAAGACCAAACTGTTTGAAAAGTCATTCAGGTTAACTGATTATCACAGAAGCACTGGCTCTTAGAATCACTTTTACTATAATCAATCAAATTACACAACACATATTTCATCAGAGGGTATACTCTGTACAGTTCAATAGTTGATGATTATCATCACCGATGTAAAGTATAATAACCTATTACTGTTATTTAACGGCACAATTTTTTACAGTGCAGGAAAAAAAAATACACACTGTAAAAAATTGTGCCATTAAATAACAGTAATTTACTGGCAGCAGGGGTGCCAGTAAAGTACTGTTAATTTACAACTCTCAACCATTAATTTACCACTCTTAATTTTTTTTACAGTATTTTACCATAAATTCTACCATGGAAATCAACTCCACTCCCACTGCTTCAAACAGTTAAAAAAAAAATCATAGTACTATGATCTTCTTTCATTTGAGTCCACTGAGAAGGAATATTTCTTAATATAAAACTGCAAACACTTAATGTGTAATTGTAAAGGAACTTAATGCATGACTTTTACTCAAATCACTGCAGCTCACACGTATGTGCTGAAATACTTAACACAGAGATCACCACTGTATCAGGAGAATCCAAATTTACTGTCTTTATATAAAGCAACAAAGATCAGAATTTGTGGCTCATTATTGACTGAAGCACAGGCTCTACTCTCCAGCACAATGGTGAACAACAAAACTACATTAAACTAACATATCTCTCTTGTGCAAACACACATTAATACAGTTGAGTTCAGTATTTACTCTCATTATCAGTGTATGACTTTACTTTTTTTTTTTGTATGGATGTTCACAAATATTTTAGTTAAATTATTATTATTTTTTTTCATTTGGTAAATCTGACATTTACAGTTTACAGTATATTACTGTTTTTCCTTGACTTAACGGCAACAAACTGTAGAAAAACACTTTTTTTGCTGGCACCAATTAATTTACAGCAACAAACTGTAGAAAAACAGCTATCTACTGGCAGCAGGGGTGCCAGTAAATAACTGTTTTTCTACAGTCTGTTTCCTGTAAATTAATTACAGTTTATTACTGTTAAAATTATGATTCATACCATTTTTTCTTCGTCTTAAATCATTAACCCTTTAAACCCCAGAACAAAATCCTCAGTTTTAAGTGAACAAGTATAATGTGTACACACTACAGAGTGTTTGAGTAACACTGAATTAGTGAAATTAATGAAATAATTATGTGATTAATTGATGATTGAGCATTATTAATGAACACCTGCTATTAACAAACAGAATTACTAAAGGAAAGAGAAACACAAGGACTACAAATGGCTTCAGCCACAGCCTTGAATTCATCAAATCTCTCAAGATCTGATTAAACAACTACTAAAACAGCTTCACCAGATTCACATTACTAACCAGACTGACTTTATTTCTGTCAGATGTCTACAGAAGATCTTATTGAGAGTTAAATAGGTTTACGTGTTTTTTTCACTACCATGATGGAGATCAGTGTTGACTTTAGTTGGGCTTTTGAACGTGACTTTTCAACAACTAAGTTTTTTTTTTTTTTGTACATGTTGTAACAATGCATTTTTGGAACTTGTTATAGCAAAAAAAACAAGTCAACAGAAGAAAAAAGTCTGGTATTGTTGTTTATAGATTGACAAGAACAAACACTCTATTATGTCTGATTCAATCCTGTGTCCCTTCTCTTACAAAATATTGCTACACAGCAAAATGAGAAACACTGCTGAGCCTCACGTTATGAAAGACTTTTAAGAAAATTTAACTCGTCACAAAAAAACCGTGGCTGAAATTTAGAGAGAAACATCAAGAATCAGCGTATGAATCACAACAATGGTGACAATCCACAAAATAAATAAACAGATAAGTTCTGAACATCACAAAACATGCTACTAAAACTTAAGACAAAAGTAAATTATAAGCACATAATAATTCAAGAAAATTAGTGAACAATTCAGGGGCATAATTTATTCATGCCGCAATGCATGCTGGGAGTCATGGATGAGTTTTATCCTGTGCTGGTACCCAGCATGCAATGCATCATGAACCATTTGATTGTCACCATTGTTGAGATTCATATGCTGATTGTTGATGTCTCTCTTTGAGTGTTGTGGACAGTGCTGCCCAAAATATTTAAATCTCAAACTGTCATTAAATCAATATGTTCTGGTCCTCACATTACTGTTAAATCTTACAAAATTGAAGAAACAAAAAAAAAAAAAAAATATTTCACTACTATACCAACACTTTAAGTCAGTCTATTAGATCATGTCTGACAGAAGCAGCCATAATCACTTGACTATCAATAATAATATTGCTGTAGCAGATGTACTATAAAGATACAAATACAACAATGAAACAAAACTTGAAGTACTGAAGTCAAGGGTCAGGAGCCCAACTAAATCAAACACTGATCTCCACAATGGTGATGCTAAACGAAACTAACATTATCATCTAAATCTCTTTAATTCTCAAAAAGATCTTTTGATCTCTGATCTGATAGAAATAAAGTCAGTCTGGTTAGTAATGAGTGAAGTTGGTAAATCTTCAGTTGATTTCATCTAAGGCTGTGGCTGAAGTCAGTTGTAGTTCTTGTGTGTGTCTTGTTTCTCTTTTCTTCAGTGATTCTACTCGTTAACAGCAGCTGTTGATCAGTGTCTGAATTCACTCATTAGTTTTCATTCTCTCTGTCAGGTGGACTATATTAGTAAACTCATGTAGGGAATAGTGAATGAGGGTGTAGGGTGTGATTTGAAACACAGCCGCTGAGTGTCGACTTTGAACGTTGTTAATTTACGATATATAGCAGCAGGCTACCTTCTCGAAAATGATGAATATTACCCAGAATGCACCGTTTTAATGAAAAACAGTATGTTACTGTCAAAATTTGACCGTTTTTTTACAGCGATTTTTAACAGTGCATAAGGGTATTTTAAGAAGAAAAAAGAATAAATTAAGTTGTTTTTATGCATTTTAATAATTAGACATGTTAAAACAAACAATTTGGTAACAATAAAACAAATGGTGAAGAAAAAATAAAAAATTTCATGGGGCCCTAAACATGTAATTTTTGTTAAATATTTAATAAATTGTTGTAAAAATGTATAAGTGTTATAATTTTAATTTATTAGACATCATTTTTTATTAATACAATTAAATTGAACCATTAAAAAGGAGTTGAAAAAAAAAGAAAAAAATTAATCCGGAAAAAGAAAAAAAAAAGAAAATGGATTTTGGAAAAATAAATTAAAAAGAATTTGGAAAAGAATAAAACCGATTTTATAGGGCCCTAAAAAAGTAAAGTAAAGTAATAAGTAGTGAAGTTACTTTTCAAATGCAAAAAATACACTTCATTTAAAATCAGTGTATAAAGGAGATGATGGTAAATATACATGTTTTTTTGATTCACTCAACTTCCAAAGGAATGAACTACTTTCTGAACCTGCTATCTTTTTAATTTTGTACGTTGATGAATTTGAGATATGCAACCCCCTTGGCACGTCCAAGAAAAAACACAACGTTTTTGGAGTTTATTGGATATTAGGCAATTTACATGAAGGATCTCAGTCATGCCTGTCAGCTATAAATTTACCTGCTTTAATTAAAAGCAGTGATGTTAAGCGTTTTGGGTATGACAAAGTGCTGGAACCATTGATTGATGACCTTGTCATGTTGGAGAGACGTGGACTTTTCATTGAAAAACTGGGAAAGTCTGTGAAGGGCACTGTTCAATGTATTGTTGCTGACAATCTTGGTGCTCACAGTCAGAGGTGGAGAGTCCAGGGGTCAGAAAGTAAAAGTCCTGCCACATTTTTGCTCCACCCATGAACTCAGCAGCTGATTTCACCAGAGGAGGAAACAAGTCATTCCTTCCAAGTCACAAACTAGTCTCAACTCAAATCCCAAGTCCTCAAAGAGTTAAAATCAATGATATAATTAAGAGACTAATTAAATGATGATTGTGCATTGGTGATGAACACCTGCTGTTATTGTGGGTTACAGAGGATCAGATGCTGATGTTTTATTGGTTAAAATTATGCCACCATCATGGAGATCAGTGTTTGCTTCAGTTGGGCTCTTGACCTTTGGTTTCTTATGTTAGATATTTCTCTGTAAACGTACATGTGCTGTTATAAAACAGTGCGATCAGTGCTGTGCAGAAAACCGTTACTAGCTGCTTTTACATGATGAAGTAATTATTAGGCATCAGCCTGTTTATTTCCAAAACAATTTTATGTATTCATTATTAACAAATGTTCAGTTTTTAAATAACCTACCTTGTGGAACCGTTGGCTTAATCACTATAATGAATACATTTCCTAAAGTATGTAATAAATATACATTTTTGAAATATTTTCCTAATAAGACGCACAGACATCATGACCCAGCATATGAATCTCAACAATGGTGACAATCAACAAAACGCTTCAAGCTGAAGTGCATGCTGGGTAACACCATAGTAAAAACTCCCATCATGCACTGTAGCATGAATAATTATTGTAACCACTGTTGAGGATCATATGATAAGTGCTCATGTCTAAAATCCAGAGCCTGTACAATTTTTCCCCCCAATATTTAAGCATTACAATAATATTTGTTTAATAGGACTTTTTTTGTAGTTCAGTAATTGCTGAACATAATTTAACAAACCAAAGAGAGACACCTTCATGAAGTTAATAAAAATGTTTTAGATGAAAAAAGGGCAATTAAATTTTCTACTTCAAGCTTTTAATTCAGCAATGTGTTAATTTTACTACGTAACACAACTGCAAGTGTTTAAAAGCAAATTACTTTGAATTATTAAAAGGGTCAAGAGCCCAACTAAAGCAAACACTGATCTCCATGATGGTGGAAGTTTTTTTTTTCTTTTTTTCTTCCAGTTGATTTCATCCAAGGCTGTGCTTAAAGTCAATTGTAGTTCTTGTGTTTCTCTTTTCTTCAGTGATGTTGATTGTTAACAGCAGGTGTTCATCACTAATGCAGAATTATCATTTAATTAGTCACTTAATTATCTCATTGACTTTAACTCTTTGAGGACTTGGGATTTAACTTGAGACTTGTTTGTGACTTGAAAGGAATGACTTGATTCCTCCTCTGGTGAAATCAGCTGCTGGGTTCATGGGTGGAATAAATATATGGCAGGACTTTTACTTTCTGACCCCTGGACTCTCCACCTCTGCTCACAGTATTGCCGAATTTGTGGAAAATTTATCTGGAAAATATGTCTACAGATTTTGTATAGCAGAGAAAGAAGAATACCAGACTCAAGAAGTTGGATCTGAAACATTCTGCATCAGAACTGAAGAAATACATTCTGCTCATCTTCAGTTTATGAAAGACAATGACTTGCCTCACCATTTTGGTGTGAAAAGGTGGTGTTTGTTTTCAGAAAAATTATCACATTTCAATGTTTGCACAGGATTCCCGGCTGATGTTGTGCATGATCTCTTTGAGGGTATTGTCTCTTTTGAGATAGCTTTGTCCTTGACAGTCTTTTCATCTAAAAAGTATTTCACCTTGGAACACCTGAATAAAGCAATTCAGAACTTTCCATTCAAATGGAATGACAAGACAAATCATCCACATCCTGTTCCTCTCACATTTTCTGCAAGAAGAAAAGTAGGGGGTAATGTCCATGAAAATTGGAGCCTGTTGAGGTTTTTTCCTTTTTTGATTGGAGACAGAGTGCCTGCCAATGAACCTGCGTGGCAACTTCTAAATGATTTGAAAGACATTGTCGATCTTATTGTCGCTCTTTCACACACCAAAGCTTCTATAGCATATCTGGCCTTCAAGATATCGGAGCATAGAATCAGATTCCAAGAGGTTTTTCCAGAGACTAAACTTTTGCCCAAACACCACTACTTGGAGCATTATCCTGAGCTAATTGAGAAATTTGGCCCTCTGGTTGCTCTGTGGACAATGCGATTCGAAGCGAAGCATAGCTTCTTTAAAAGAGTTATGCGTCACACCAACTGCTTCAAGAATGTGCCCCTGTCGTTGTCACAAAGACATCAGTTGGCATATCATCTCTATCAGTGCAGCTCTCTTACACCAAGATTGGAAGTATCACATGTTTCTAATCTTCCCATTGATGTTCTGAATGAAGACGTATCACGGACTGTACAACAGACTCACCCAAACATGGATGTTGTGTGCTTGGCCAAGGAAGTAAAATTTAAAGGCTTCACCTACAGAGAAAGTATATATAACTTGCATTTGCAGTTCAAATCAAGCCGCTCTGTTGTAGAGCTTTCCTTAACTGATTTTATATCTGTTTTAAGGGGTACTGATGTTGCATTTCATTTATAAGTTCATGTTTTCCAAGAGAGCCTTGGTGTAGAGGTTTGCAACTACAGTAGGTATTTGACAATGTTGATTACAATAATAATAAAAAAAACTTTTAAAAGTCATTGTTTTTATTTTCATGCCAAAAGTGTTAAGTCACATTTACCACATTAGTCCTATATATATATATATATATATATATATATATATATATATGTAATTCAATTTTTTGTTTAATCTCTGTGTGGGAAGCACTGATTAGTTGCACAATAGTTTAATGACACCATTACAGGATTTTTTTTTTTTCTTTTACGTAACTTACAGTCTGATGTTTTGAGCTCCAAAGTGTTATTCAAGAAGCAGCTGCACAAAATTTAACACTGATAAGTAAATATCTTGGCCAAAGTCTCTGGACTGTGAGACTGGACTAATGGTTGTCCTGAGTCGAGCCATTTCATACTCTGAGAGCAGACACTCCACCTGAGGGACCACTAATCCAGTGTTCTGCTCCTCCTGGGGGTAAATGCCATCTTGCACCAAAATGTTGAGGTCCTGTTTTAAAAAAAATAATAATAATAGAACAGTATAGACAAAACATATTGTATTGTGCTTTTTTTTTTTTTTTTAACAATCATACCTCCACATTACATGAAACATTGACTGGATTCTGTGCAAGTCCTATTTCCCACAGCTGATTGGGGGACAGATTTTGCTCTGTACGGATGGAATGGTCATTCCATGCATCAGTGAATGTATCTAGGTCTCTTTGGAGGCGTGGAAGAAAAACATAATCTGCACAGAAGAGGTGAATGGTGTTTGATGGGTCAAGAGAGTCACTCTCTTCCAAATTATGTAGAACATCATAATACAATTTGAAACAAACATCCACACATCTATCCATAGCCGTTCGACCCTAAATGTAAGAGACAAAACAACATTATTTATTAGTCATTTATGATTCAAAATTCAAAAACAAATTACCAACACTAAAGTAACAAGAAATTACCTTTGATTATGAATGCTCTTCCCCGAAATGAAACTTCCCCTGCCACAGCCCTGAACAGTGAACATCCACCATTCAATGTCCACATTTTCTACACCTTGGTCTGCTCTTACCCTACACATTAAGACATCTTGCTTTTAATTGTGACAATAATAGCCATATAAAACAAAAACACTTAGATGCAGCTATGCGTTTATTTTCATGGACTGAAACCTTAAAATAAAAAAATAATGTACTTGTATTTAGAAATTACATCATGTCACACACAGACATCAAGATTTTTGCATATGCATCACAACTATGGTGACAATCAAAATAAAACAGGCTGAAAAACAAGGACGAGTTTTTGCTATAAAGCCATTTTTTTTAAAGGTCCCCTTCTTCGTGATCCCATGTTTTAAACTTTAGTTAGTGTGTAATGTTGTTGTTAGAGTATGAATAATATCTGTAAAATGCTAAAGCTCAAAGTTCAATGCCAAGCGAGATATTTTATTTAACAGATTTCGCCTACAAAAAATGACCCGTTTGGACTACAGCCCTCTAGTTCCTGTAGTAATGACGTCACTAAAACAGTTTTTTGACTAACCTCCGCCCACATGATTTCTTCCGACGGAGAAGAAGGAAGAGCTGCGTTTGTGATTGCAATGTCGTTGAAACGCTGTTATTTTCATCTCGGAGTCCAAATATCTTTGTTTGGGCTTCCCAGGGAAGCTGTACTTGGAGATTAATGGTTACAATTGATGTTTAACTCGGTTCCCGAAAATTATAATCCACATGTAAAACTGTGCAGCACATTTTGCTGAGGACAGATTCCTCAATCTGAATCAGTTTAATTCCGGATTCACACAAAGATTATTCTTGAAAGATGGAGCAGTTCTCTTCGTCTGGAGAAGGCGTTTTTTATGGACCACAACCGGTAAGTGCATTTTATTATTTAAGTTTAAGGTGCGTTTAACATTATTACACAAAGGGCAACGCTGTTTAACTTTGTTAACTAGATGTTAGGGCTGTGAAAAAAAAAACGAATGTGATTTTCATGCGCATCTCGTCAGTAAAAATGCACCTGTGATTATAAGTACATCTCCAGCACGTGCGTTCTAGTCCAATCACGTTAGCAGGAGGTCAGCCTGCTCTAAGCTGGTGTCGAATCACAACACAGGAACCGCTGGCACAATCAGAACTCGTTACGTATTTCTGAAGGAGGGACTTTATAGAACAAGGAAGTCATCAGCCCGTTTTTATGACATTCAAAACAGTGGTATACAGATAGGTGAATTGTGAAAAATACTGTGTTTTTTTACACGCGAAACATGAACACATGTTATATTGCACACTGTAAACACAATAAAAAGCTTCAAAAAAGCGCGAATAACGGGACCTTTAAGCAAGTGATTTTGGCCAGCGGGCAGTGTTCTGTTTTAGAGACCAACAACAGCTACACTGTGTGTTCCTGTGATCATCTGTCGACATTATCTTATGTTTATCTTATGATTATATGTCTTATGACATTATTAGATAATGGAACCTTATTGTTACCATCTTATATGTCCCTACACAGAGGTGTATATCACTTCCTCATAACACGTGCTTGCTATATTGAATATAACTGGCCAAAAAAATGCCAGTCCAGTCTGTTCATGCAAATCAGTTGCATTCTCACTTGAAATGAAACCTTTGGCAGTAGTAAAGCCAGACTCAAAACGTGTGACATCACATGTGCAGTAATGATCTGGCCAACATGTAGAATGGAATCAAGACACTTGGGCGGACCGCTCCTGTTTGCCAGATCTGGACCAAAAGCAGGCCACAACTCCTGTTTGTCTTTTAGCACATCAAAAATAACAAAATCATATTGATGAAGCATTTAGACAGTTTAAAGAACACTCTTTAGTAGAGTAGAGCAAATATTCTATAGTAATAAAATGCCCTTTACAGTCAGTCACACCCGTTTTTCATGTATTGCTGCTAATGGCTTGAATTGTTTATCTCATTGTTTCCTGCATGTTGGATTAATTTTGTATACTAAATTGTGTATGAGCTGTATATATGTGCATTAGTGATGAACACCTGTTGTTAACAATCAAAATCACTGAAGAAAAGAGAAACACAAGAACTACAACTGACTTTAAGCACAGCCTTGGATGAAATCAATTGGAAGGAAAAAAACCCCCACCATAATTGTGGTGGGTATTTGCTTCATTTGGGCTCTAGAGCCTTTTAGTAGTATTTATAAACTTGGTTCTAAGCTATTGTGTTAATATTTCACAGCAAACTTTTGTGTTATGCTCAAATAAATGGTGAGATAGTAGGTAATTTATGCTTTTTTGTTTTGTTGTATGGTTTTGTTTTAAATATCTTAATTATATTTTAAAAAGCTGGTTGTATCATTTTAACCAATAAAACATTAACATCTGATACTCTTTTATTTTCTATAACAGCAGGTGTACATCACTTACATTTAATTTGTCACTTAATTCTTTTTGAGGACTTGGGATTTGATTCAAGACTTGTTTGTGACTTGAAAGGAATGACTTGGTTCCTCTGGTGAAATCAACTGCTGAGTTCATGGGTGGAACAAAAATATGGCAGGATTTTCAGTTTTTGGCTCCTTGACTTCCCATCTCTGTCTTTCAGTATGGTTAATTGGATATTTCAGTCACCTGTGAAATTGTAAATGATATTACTTGTGTATAAATAAATTCCTGTTTGGTTCTTTGATGTCAGTCATTGTATATATTACCATTTTATGTTCTGTGTGTTTTCATATTTCCAAGTCAATACTATTATTTGCATATTTCTTGCCAAGGAACCGTATACGTCAGATTTTCATGTAAACATTTGAATGTGAATTTGAATTTGAACTTAAAAAACAGTGGAATTTGTTTCCTTTCCAGAATGATGGACAGATAAGTTGTTTATGAACATCTAAACAAAAACCATTGGTTCAGCAGTCAGTTGTGTGGCGTAGGATCACTGTATATCAGCTTACAACAGGTAAGATCTTTACATTCAAGATCATCCTCAGCAGCTTCACTTAATCAAGCACACTGCAGCATGTGTTGATGTAAGTTCGCCTTTTAAAAGTATGATTGTGTGCTGATTTGTGTGTGTGTGTGTTTATGTGTGTTCATGTGTTGATTGTGCACAGAAGAAAATCCAGTGTCAAATGAACTGACCTGGGAGTATATTTGAGACCTCATTCAAGAGTGTTAAGTTGTAAAGTAATACTGAAACAGTGTTAAAGTTAAGATAATTAAGCGATCAATTAAGTGATGATTGAACGTTATTGAAGACACATGATGTTAACAAGCAGAATCACTGAAGAAGAAAATTATATTTATATATATATATATATATATATATATATATATATAAGCATTATATCGGTCAGTGTTTACTTTAGTTGGGCTCTTGACATTTTTATATTTTATTTTATTTATCTATTCTAATTAGGACATAACAGCCAGCCAGGCAAGCAAAGAGTAAAGGTGTTCATATGTTGTTGATTATATTTATATGTAATGATCATTTGACACAAATCAAAACATCTAAGATTTACCTTGTCGATTATAACGGTCCTTTGATTCTTCAGTAAAAGATCCACTTTATCAATATAATTCAAAGTATATCTTAAAAGTTGTTCTGATAATTACATATATAATTATAATCTGACAATTGCTTCGGTACACACCCACACAGCAAAGGCTTCCGGAACGGACCCGCGAAACGGACCCGTATCAGCGTCCACTTGCGCGCAATGACGGATCCGAAACGAAGGCGGATCGCGGACCCGTTGCTCTGCGCTGCATTCGCTCCGCATCCATGATTAAAACCTTACTTTAAGCTTTTCAGCCAACTGGTTCACAAAAGGGTTAATTTCTGGAAACTTAATTTGCTCACAATACCACCTGGTGGCCAACAAGTGTAAAAACAAGCAGATATATTACAGACAGAGGTGTAAAGTCCAGGGGTCAGAAAGTAAAAGTCCTGCCATATTTTTGTTCCACCCATGAACTCCGCAGCTGATTTCATCAGAGGAGGAACCAAGTCATTCCTTTCAAGTCACAAACTAGTCTCAAGTCAAATCCCAAGTCATCAAATAGTTAAAGTCAATGAGATAATTAAGAGACTAATTAAATGATGATTGTGCATTAGTGATGAACACCTGCCATTATTGTGCGTTACAGAATAATGGCTTGTATTGTGAGCAAATTAAGTTTCCAGAAATTAACCCTTTTGTGAACCACTTGGCTGAAAAGCGTAAAGCTTCATGAGGCTTCATCTTCCCATCACTACCTGTAAGTTTTAAAACTTTGCATTCAAGTAATTAAGTGATTAACTAAGTGCTGATTGAGAATTAGTGATGAACAGCTGCTGTTAACAAACAGAATCACAGAAGAAAAGAGAAACACAAGAACTACTACAACTGACTTCAGACACAGTCTTAGATGAAATCAACTGAAATAAAATACATGAAATCTCTCAAGATCTGATTAAACAACCCCACAAACAGCATCACCAGCTCCACTTATTAATAACCAGACTGACTTTATTTCTGTCAGACGTCTACAGAAGATCTTATTGATAATTAACTAAGGTTTAGATGTTGATTTATTTTCATTTGAAGTAACCATGTTAGAGATCAGTGTTTGCTTTAGTTGGGCTCTTGACCCTTGATTTCTGTCTTAGTCTTTTCTCTGGCTGTTATAACCGTGTGTTTCTAAAACACATTTGTTGTAACTCAAACACCCAGAAGAAAAGCCATCAGGTGTTAACCTGTACCTAGGTGTAGGTTGTTATGCTTTATATCGGTGATGATAATTATTCATTGTTATTCACAATTATTGAACTGTATGGAGTCTAATGTCTGATGAAGTAGGTGTTGTGTAATTAGTAGAAGTGATTCTAGTAAAAATGACGCTAAGTACCAGTGATTCTCTGATAATCAGTTAATATAAAAATGACTTTCTTAACATTTTGTACACATACATTTTTCTTCTATGCCAGTAACTGGTCAAACACAGACATTAATAATCAGAATATGAACCTCTACAATGGTGACAAAAAAACATGCTGCTGGGTACTATTGTAGTACAGAACTCATCCATGGCTCCCAGCATGCTCTGCAACATTTTTTGTTTTATGGTCACCATTGTTGAGGTTCATATTCTGATTATTGATGTCTGTGTGTGACTGCTTGACACCGTAGAAGACCACACTGATTGAAAAGTCATTCATATTAACTGATTATCACAGCAGCACTGGCTCTTAGAATCATTTTTACTATAATCAAACAAATTACATAACACCTATTTCATCAGAGATTAGACTCTGTACAGCTCAATAATTGATGATTATCATCACCGATATAAAGTATAACAACCTACACCTAGGTACAGGTTAACACTTATTTCTTCTGGGATATTGCGTTATAACAAGTATGTTTTAGAAACACATGGTTATAACAGCCAGAGAAAAGACTAAGACAGAAATCAAGGGTCAAGAGCCCAACTAAAGCAAACACTGATCTCTAACATGGTTACTTCAAATGAAACAATAAATCAACATCTAAACCTTAGTTCATTCTCAATAAGATCTTCTGTAGACGTCTGACAGAAATAAAGTCAGTCTGGTTATTAATAAGTGGAGCTGGTGATGCTGTTTGTGAGGTTGTTTAATCAGATCTTGAGAGATTTCATGTATTTTATTTCAGTTGATTTCATCTAAGGCTGTGTCTGAAGTCAGTTGTAGTAGTTCTTGTGTTTCTCTTTTCTTCAGTGATTCTGTTTGTTAACAGCAGCTGTTGATCACTAATTCTCAATCAGCACTTAGTTAATCACTTAATTACTGGAATGCAAAGTTTTAAAACTTACAGGGTTTAAATCAAGGCAATCTGTTTACTCAAATGGTTTGAGTTAAGTTTACTTGTCGGGTTTTACAGTGGATAGTTTATCTCAATATTTAGTTTATCCTATTTTATCCTACAACAAGAACAGAAGGGATTTTGAAAATTAGATAAACGGGTCGCCAGATGAGACAGTATTTTTAGGAGTCCGTTGCGGGTCCGTGGCGAATATATGTTTCAATGTTTACCGTGGAGGTAAGGTTTTAATCGTGGATGCGGAGCGAATGCAGCGCGGAGCAAAGGGTCCGCGATCCGCCTTCGTTTCGGATCCGTCATTGCGCGCAAGTGGACGCTGATACGGGTCCGTTTCACGGGTCCGTTCCGGAAGCCTTTGCTGTGTGGGCACAGACATCAAGAATCAGCTTTGGAATCTCAAAAACCTTTGACAAGCATCATATTCAGATAAACAGATCAACTCTATACAGTAGAAAACTAAGCTACTAAACAATAAAGTATAAGAATAAAGGAAATTACTAAGATGATTTAGCTCATAATTATTCATGCTGTAATAAATGATGTGAGCCATGGATGAATTCTGATTGGTTGCGCCTTGTCAGCTTCTAAAATAAAGTTATCCCAGAATGTTATTGTTCTAAGAATGTTCCAAGAACATTACATGTTCCGGGAATATTTTCAGAGGCTAGTTTTATTTTAGTTCCCAGAATGTTCTGCTAAAAGTTAGGATAACATTCTCTTAAAACATTCTGAAAATTTTATTGATAAGATTATTAGACCATTATCACCTAACTTCAGAGCTGGGAAGTCCAGGGGCCAAAGAGTAAAAGTCCTGACATATTTTTGCTCCACTCATGAACTCAGCAGCTGATTTCACCAGAGGAACCAAGTCATTCCTTCCAAGTCACAAATGGGTCTTGAGTCAAATCCCAAGTCCTCAAAGAGTTAAAGTTAATGAGATGATAAAGTGACTAATTAAATGATGATTGTGCATTAATGATTAACACCTGCTGTTAGTGATGGCAAGATGAAGCCTCATGAAGCTTTCAGCTTTTCAGTGAAGTGGTTGACAAAAGGGTACATTTTTGGAGGCTTAATTTGCCTCCAATACCAGCTGGTGGCCAAAGAGTGCAAAAAAAAAAAAAAAAAAAAAGCAGATATATCATAGGCAGAGGTGTAACGTCAAGGGGTCAATAAGTAAAAGTCCTGCCATATGTTTATTCCACCCATGAAATTAGCAGCTGATTTCAGCAGAGGAACCAAGTCATTCCTTTCAAGTCACAAGCAAATATTAAATCAAATCCCAAGTCCTCAAAGAGTTGAAGTTAATGAGATAATTGAGTAATTGAATTATGATTGTGCTTTAGTGATAAACACCTGCTGTTATTGAGAATTACAGAGGATGGGATGATTTATTGGTAAAAATGACGCCACCATCATGGAGATCGATGTTTGCTTTAGTTGGGCTCTTGACCTTTTTAATAATTCAAAGTCATTTGCTTTTAAGCGCTTGCAGTTGAGTTACATAGTAAACATTAACACATTGTTGAATTAAAAGCTTGAAATAACAAACTAAATTGTCCTATTTTCTGTTAAACCATTTTGTTTTCAACAATTCTAACTACTAAACCAATGGTTAATTTGCATGTGGCAGTTCTACAAGGTAGGTTATTTAAAAGCTGAACATATTTTAAAAGAAATAGAACTGGTTTGGAAATAAACAGGCTGATGCCTAATAATAACCTCATCATGTAAAACCAGCTAGTAGCGGTTTTCTGCACAGCACACGTACTTTTACAGAGAAACATCTAACAAAAGAAGCCAAAGGTCAAGAGGTCAACTGAAGCAAACACTGATCTCCATGATGGTGGCATCATTTTAACCAATAAAACATCAACATCTGATCCTCTATAACGCACAATAACAGCAGGTGTTAATCATTAATGCACAATCATAATTTAATTAGTCTCTTAATTATCTCATTGACTTTAACTCTTTGATGACTTGGGATATGACTTGAGACTAGTCTGTGACTTGAAAGGAATGACTCAGTTCCTCCTCTGGTGAAATCAGCTGCTGAGTTCATGGGTGGAACAAAAATATGGCAGGACATTTACTTTCTGACCCCTGGACTTTACACCTCTGTCTGTAATATATCTGCTTGTTTTTCACTCGTTGGCCACCAGGTGGTATTGTGAGCAAATTAAGTTTCCAGAAATTAACCCTTTTGTGAACCAATTGGCTGAAAATCTGTGAAAAATGGTGAGTATTTGCTTCAGTTGTGCTCTTGAGCCTTTTTTTCAGCAGTTTCAATAAATTTGCTTCTAAGCAATTGCATAACTGTTTCACAGCAAACATTTGTGCTATGCTAAATCATTTTTTGATCTAGCAGATGACTTATGCTTTAGATTACTAAGATTTTGATTTAAATTTCTTGGTTGTTCTTTAAAAAACGAGAAATCTCATTTTGTAAATGCAAACATATTGCATAAGAAGCAAATAAGAGACAATTGTTTGAAATTTAACATCCACTGAATACTTAGTTTTGAAATATTTTATTTTGAAAAACATTTATCTGAATTTATTTGCTGTGAATTCACCCCTTTGAAATTATTTTACTTTGGAAACCATGTATCTGAATTTGTTTCGAATTTACCTCTCAAAATCTGAATTTTGATGAATATTTTTCAATGCTCAGAAATTCAGATAAAAAAAAATCAACTTAATTATTTCATTAACTTCAACTCTTTGAGGACTTGGGATTTGACTTAATACTTGCTTGTGACTTGAAAGGATTGACTTGGTTGTTCCTCTGCTGAAATCAGCTGCTAAGTTCAAGGGTGGAATAAACATATGGCAGGACTTTTACTTACTGACCCCTGAACTTTACACCTCTGCCTGTAATCTGCTTTTTTTGTACTCTTTGGCCACCAGGTGGTATTACAAGCAAATTAAGCCTCCAAAAATGAACCCTTTCGTCAACAACTTCACTGAAAGGCTGAAAGCTTCACAAGGCTTCATCTCGCTATCACTAATTGCAAATTAATGCACAGAAACTATTTAAACTGAACAGAGATGACATCACTGAATTCAATGATGAACTGTCTTTAACTGTCATTTTACATTATTGACACACTGTTTTCCTAATGAACGTTATTCAATTGCTTTGACGCAATGTTTTTTATTTAAAACAGTATATAAATAAAGGTGACTTGACAATGAGCTGGTTTAATTACATGCAAAGTGATATTTTTTTTTTCATATGTGTAGATTTTGAATTTCGCAAAGAAATTACAGCATGCAAAAGAAAGTACTACACTAATATTGACAAGAAATGACTTTTAAATATATGTAACGCATATGAAAAATTTGAGCTCCAGTGCTTTTTAGACACACACAGATGTCAAGAACCAGCATATGAATCTCTACAATGGTGACAATCAACAAAATGCTTCATGCTTCATGTTGCAATACATGAAAAACTCCCACAATGAACTGCAGTAAGAATAATTATTTTACCACTGTTGAGGTTCATATGATAAATGTTAACTTAAATGCCTAATCTTAAACCCTTTCTTAATATTGAGGCATTTATGGAAACAAATAAAAGATGTAAGTATTTGGAGTTTAACAGTTACTGAGCATTTAGTTTTGAAATATTTTATTTTGCTTAATTTAATTTATTTGCTCTCAGTTCACTCCTTTGAAATTATTTTACTTTGGAAACCATGCATCTGAATTTATTTGTTTTGAATTTACCTCTCAAAATCTGAATTTTCATGAATATTTTTCAATGCTCACAAATTCAGATAAAAATAAAAAATGAACTTACAGGATTTCAGATAAAATAGTTGATCAAATTTGATTGCTCAAATTCAGATCTCAAATTTCAAGTTAATATTTTTCAAAGAAAACATCAGTCTAATTCGACTGCTCAAATTCAGATAAAAAAATTCAAGTTAAATATTCACATGGTAACATCCGGGCTACCCAGGATAGGAAAAACAGTTGAGCGCCTATCAGAGCAGGACGATCATGTGCGCAAGGTATTCACCTTATTTTCCATGTCAACAACGGTGCCACCATTGTGCTCGTTGTGTCATCTTACTTCCGGCTGAGGGACCTGACATACCTAAGCTAGTGGCTAGATAACAGAACGCAAATATATCAAGTATTATATGCTCAGTTAGGGGCTGCATAACAATTGTATAAAAAAAAATACAATAAAAAATTGCACCAACGATGTAATGAACACAATGTGACGCGGTCGGAGTGTTGTGGTGCACTTTACAATTTACACCCACCTAAAGAAGAGAAGCACCTGAGGAAATGGATGAAGACTCTAAATTTGAAGCACCCACCCAAGTGCTCTTATGTGTGTTCATACCATTTCATGGACGGGAAGGCGACCGACGAACACCCTTACCCCGAGAAATGCCTCGGCTACGATATACGATGAAAAGGTTGTCAGATTCAGGTAAGCTTAACTTAACTAGCTATGTGTTTGCTTGCTGTTAAATTTGTAAAGTATCAGAATGGTCTCGTTTTACGAGAAAACATAGGACAAGGAAAGGGAGGGCAGGAGATAAAGAGAAGACAAAAACACTTCATATGTAGCAAAAACAGGAAAAATCTGTGGAAGGAGCGAGTAAGAAGGGAGGAGGATTGCAAAGAGGCAAACTCACATTAATATCTGACAGAGTTCATGAAATAATCTAACACTTGCCTAACGTTAGATTTATGAAGTCCGTTCTATGAATACGTATAAAATCAGTAACAAGCAGTTAACGAGGTACAACAAATTTCCATGATTACCACTGTCCACTTATTTATTTAATATTTACAGTAGTACAAGATATTACAAAAGCTATTCCTTATTCCTGTTACCGAGATTGTTGGTGATAGCAGACCAGCTAGCTACATTTCTCATTCAGATACTGACCTACGTTTGAACACTACAGTTAAGAGTTGTGTATACTGTTTTGTTTGTAATGCATCTCTCTAACACACACGTTGTTCTAAGTTCGGGTCCCATCATATATTAATTCTCATGATATATTGTAAGTACTAAGGTAAATATGTTCAATTATTTCCACAGATGAATCGATAACCGCCAGTGATGCAGTGGACAATTGTGAGGGTGATCAGATCTACATGCCCCTGATCTTGCGGAGAGTCACCAGAAGTTAGCTGCTGTAATAGTTATTTTTTAAGAACCTTTACAATGTCACCTGACATTACCTGCTGTGAATATTTTTTTATTTATCTTAATTTTATATTTTTTATCTATAATTTCTGATTTGAAGGAATAAGTCATGTCAAGTTTGCAAGTTAATTCCATCTTGGTTTATTACAATTCAAAATCATTCATTATTATTACACTTGAGGTTTACCTACATTATTCATTGATTAGACTTAATGTTACACTCAGTGTGCACACAACAAATCTTACATTTTGCATATACACTGTGCAGAATTACTAGGCACGTTGACTTTCTGATCATATTTTTTGGTATATTTTACCAATTCCAAACCACATCAATCTTAACTATTATTTTTGCAATTTAATCTTTTATAAATGGTATTTAATCTTTTTTGGCTCGTTTTATCTGTAAAAGAAAATCTGCCTAATCATTATGCATACCTGAATATAAGGCGTCAACTCAAATATAATACAGAAAATTCAAAATAACATCACAAGAGAGAAAAAAAGTTTTAAACCCCCTGACCATATGACTGATGTTAAAGCTAAAGTGTAATCTGCATAGACAGCTGTTTATATTACACAAATACCCCGCTGTAACATTACGTTATACTGTATGTGTCGACTCTTTTAACCATATCCATCTACATTGATGGCTCCCAGTCTGTCTGTGAGCTTCTACCATTTAAATCTTCTTTTTTTTTTTTTTTTTTTTTTTGCCGTTAAAAAAAAAAAAAAAAAAAAAAAAAAAACCTTTGGCAGCTGTTGGCTTGGTTCCAGGCTTAAATCTTTTTATAAACGTTAATGTAGCTTTCAGCCAAAAAGTGGGCGGCCACCGTTGAGCTCTAAAGTTATCTTGCTAGCTATGACATGTTGTAGGGGTGGAAAGGTACACAGAAGTCACGGTTTGGTTCGTACCTCGGTTCAAACATCATGGTTCGGTACAAGTTCGTCAGAATGGAGGAAAAAGCAAAAAAAAAGATGCAGAAGGCATTTTTTTTTATTGTGCATGTCTCAGGCTGTACCACCAAAGGAAAATAATTGTCTTAAGCTTTGTATTTTTTAAATAGGTTTTATTAATAAAGTAAAGGCATAGAACCTATTTGTCTATTTGTAGTGCATTGACAATTGTTTTATATAATTATTTTATTCATTAAATTAATAAAAAGACAAAAAGACCTTGACATATGTTTGGTAATTGTATCTGAATGAATTTAAAATTAATTTGCTACATTTCAAATCAATATATTTGTTTTCCTTAAAATTTTAATTAACACTAATTTTATTCTCATCTTAATTATAAATCATTTATTTCTGTATAAAATAATACTACCATTAAAACACATTTGATTTTCTTTCAATGTTGAATGAGTAACTTAAAATAAACAGATTTGTGCTCTGTTTGAGGACAAGAAATGAAAACCAATGCAATATGATGAATGTCTAAAATATGGCACTGTTTTTAAATGGGGTTGGATACATATTTATTGCTTTTAAACTGTGTGTGTGTGTGTGTGTGTGTGTGTGTGTGTGTGTGTGTGAGAGAGAGAGAGAGAGATTTTGGTTTGGTGACCGTTGTAGGTTACAGTTTGACAAGAGTTTATAGTTTGACAAAAGCTCAATGTTGTGTTTTATTGCGAGTATACACAATTATAAGTAAACACTCTGCAGTTTGAATGATGTCCTGTATCAACAAAATGACTCAGTATGTTTTTATGTTTTGCTCACAATACCACCTGGTGGCCAACGAGTGTAAAACAAGCAGATATATTACAGACAGAGGTGTAAAGTCCAGTGCTCAGAAAGTAAAAGTCCTGCAATATTTTTGTTCCACCCATGAACTCAGCAGCTGATTTCATCAGAGGAGGAACCAAGTCATTCCTTTCAAGTCACAAACTAGTCTCAAGTGTCTCAAAGAGTATGTCAATGAGATAATTAAGAGACTAATTAACTGATGATTGTGCATTAGTGATGAACACCTGTTGTTATTGTGTGTTACAGGGGATCAGAGGCTGATGTTTTATTGGTTAAAATGATGCCACCATCATGGAGATCAGTGTTTGCTTCAGTTGGGCTCTTGACCTTTGGTTTCTTATGTTAGATATTTCTCTGTAAAAGTACATGTGCTGTTATAAAGCAGTGAGATCAGTGCTGTGCAAAAAAAACTGCTACTAGCTGGTTTTACATGAAGTAATTATTAGGCATCAGGCTGTTTATTTTGAAAACAATTTTATTTCATTTAACATATGTTCAGTTTTTAAATAACCTACCTTGTTGAAATGCCACACACAAATAAATCGTTGGTTTAATAGTAGTGATGTGTCATTTGTGAACGAATCGTTCTTTTTGAACGAATCTTTTAGTTGGACGAATCGTTCTCGTTCACGTAATCCACTGACTCATATTTCTCGTTCAGTGAAGTTCCTCCCTCCACAGCAGCGCGGCGCTATTAGTAGCGCATGCGCAGCTCGGTGAACCGGGTAACAACCATTTCAAGCTGTCAAAGAATTACTCAACCTCGAGCCAATAGCCTTCGAGTATGAGATGTGACAGAGTATGTGATTTGTTTAATGTAGTGAACGAATACGCCCTTCAATGAACGAGTTTCATATGAGTCTGAACTAGATCTAGAGATCTTATCGTTCGTGAACGAAATGACTGAACTGATACCCATGTCGCTCACGAGTTGAATGATTTAGTACATCTCGTTCTTGAATGAGATGACTGAACTGAAACACATGTCATTCGTGAACGAGCTGAAAGAACGGATACATGTCGTTCGTGAATGAAATGAACTGGCACATGCCTTATCTCATTCGTGAACGTAATGAATGAGAGTAAACCGGGTTAGTCTGCCATTTAAGCATGTCAATCTCGGAAAATGCAAAGGTACAGTACTGTGCACATACGCTTGTTTTGATATTTAGCAACTCCACGTTTAATCCCCGATTTGTGAATGTGAATATATAATATACAAACTGTCTGACCAAACAATTAAAATGCTAATTAGGCAAGAAAACCTTGTGCTTTGTTCATCTAAACAACTTAATTAGACTTTATATATTGAATGCGATTATACACACATTTTAATAAAGCCAGATCAGTTTTTGTAACAAGTGAATATGTTCGTTGAATAAAGACATAACACATAATACACTCTTTTTTTGTCACCTGCTGGCATATTTTGTGGAATACA
The DNA here is from genome assembly GCF_003368295.1 of Carassius auratus. Lineage (NCBI taxonomy): Eukaryota > Metazoa > Chordata > Actinopteri > Cypriniformes > Cyprinidae > Carassius > Carassius auratus. The sequence goes on from NW_020524398.1 coordinate 508,148, forward strand.
AAGAAATGATAACTGAACGAATCATTGAACGATTCTGAACAAACCATTTTGGTGAACAAACTGAAAATGAACAAATCTCTAGAAAGAATCATAATTTTCACCACTATTTAGTAGTTATAATGAATTAATTTGAAATCTAACATATTTAATGAATATACATTTTTTTCAAGTCTTGTTCTAATAAGACGCACAGACATCATGACCCAGCATATGAATCTCAGAAATGGTGACAATCAACAAAATGCTTCATGCTGAAATGCATGCTGGGTAACACCATAGTAAAAACTCCCATCATGCACTGTAGCATGAATAATTATTGTCACCACTGTTAAGGATCATAGCTGATAATAGCTGAACATTATTTAACAAACCAAAGAGAGACTGCTTTGTGAAGTTGATTTCACTGTTTTAGAATAAAGTAGGGCAATTTAGTTTGTTATTTCAAGCTTTTAATTCAGCAATGTGTTAATGTTTACTATGTAACATTATAATTGCTTAAAAGAAAATTACTTTGAATTATTAAAAGTGACAAGAGCCCAACTAAAACAAACACTGATCCCCATGATTGTGGCATCATTTTAACCAATAAATCATCCGATCCTCTGTTATTCTCAATAACAGCAGGTGTTTATCACTAATGCACAATCATCATTTAATGAGTCACCTAATTATCTCACTAACTTTAACTCTTTTGGGACTTGGGATTTAACTTGAGAGTCATTTGTGACTTGGTTCCTCCTCTGGTGAAATCAGCTGCTGAGTTCATGACTGGAACAAAAATATGGCAGGAATTTAACTTTCTGACCCCTGGACTTTACACCTTTGTCTGTAATATATCTGCTTGTTTTGCACTCGTTGGCCACCAGGTGGTATTGTGAGCAAAATAAGTTTCCAGATGTTAACCCTTTTGTGAACCACTTGGCTGAACAGCTTAAAGCTTCATGAGGCTTCATCTTGCCATCACTAGTGAAATGCAATAATTAATTTAGCAAGACCCTTACAATGCATTATGGATATGCTCTAGCTCAGGAATCCTCAAATCTGGACCTCGACATCCACTTTCCTGCAGAGTTTAGCTCTAACCCTAATCAAACACACCTGAGCATGCTAATCAATGCCAATTAATGTCTTTGGGATCATTAGAAATTCACAGACAGGTGACTTTGATCAGGGTTGGAGTTAAACACTGCAGTGCATTGGACCTCCAGGGCAAGATTTGAGGAAGCGGGCTCTAGCTGTTGAGTGCAGTTTCATCGATGGGTCATTTGGTAAAGTTGATGGGTCCTAGCAGAGGTCTCAAGCTCCGTTCCTGGTGGGCTGTAGCTCTGCAGAGTGTAGCTCCAACCAACTACAACTCACACCTGCTTCGAAGTTTCTTGTTATCCTGAAGACCGTGATTAGCTGGATCAGGTGTTTTTAATTAGGATTGGAGCTAAACTATACATAGCTGTGGAAGTGAGTTTAAGACCAGTGATCTAAGCGCATGGTTAGGCGCATATTACTAACCACTTGCATCGCGTCTGGTGCTGGGTGTAGTATTGGCGAGATGAAGCCTCATGAAGCTTTAAGATTTTCAGCGATGTGGTTGACAAAAGGGTTAATTTCTGGAGGCTTCATTTGCTCACAATACCACCTGGTGGCCAAAGAGTGCAAAAAAAGCACATATATTACAAACAGAGTTGTGAAGTTTGACTGGAATTCAAGTCAAGCAATTCTGCAAGGAATAATGGACAAATATTATCTGATCTATGTGTGCAAAGCTAGTACAGATATGTCAAAACAGATTGATGGCTGTAATTAAAGCAAAGGTAGCTCTAGAAGTATTAAATAAAGGCAAAGATGACTTTTCCAACCCTGTTATGTGATGAGACTTGAAATGTACCTCTTATTGAGGAAGGTAAGAAAATAATGTTGTTATTATTCATGTAGGGTTGTGCTGAGCTGAGAAAAAAAAAACTAAAAAATGATTGATTAAAAGCAGCTGCTAATGTGGGTTAAATATGCCAAAATCTGAGAAGGACACTGTGGACATTGTTTCAAATTTCCTTATCGGGGTGATGGATTGATAACTTCTTTGTAAACATCTGAAAACAGCATTTTTGTTTTTTAGTTGAGCAGTCATTTGTTTCGGGTGAGGATCACTGTACATCACCTCACATCAGGTAAGATCCTTCTGCTCAATGATCCCCATCAGTGTCTCTGAATCAAACATGTAATGATGTGTGATCGTGTGTAGTTACAGTAAGTCATTAAACAGATCATGAATGCATAAATATTTATCAACTACTCCAGATCACCTGTAGATCTACACTAGTTTTCAGGTGTGATGTTTTTGGGAAACAGTTTGTGATTTTAAGACGATCATTTCTGGGAAAACACTTTCTTAAGAGAATAATTTCTTACTTTATTGCATTTTCTTTGACAATAACTCTCCTCAATTTTGACTCTTCATGAGTCAGAGCCAAAGCTAATTTGCTTTTCTTGTAACTGTTAGGGAAATTTGTCCTCTGAACTGGTTTGTGCATAACTGAAATACACCAGTGTCTCAAAACTGACAATGGCTATATTTCATAAAGGTGAGGTTTTTTTTTTTTTGTCTTTAAATGTAGATTCTCATTGACCCTGAAAAACTTTATTACACAAACTATGCTTATATGATGAATGTTGTGCTCATAAACTCAATCCAAACATTTAAAGTTGTTTTTAATAGATTTTTCTTAATTTTTCAGCCTTTATAACAACACCGACTATCATCTGTGTATCATCTGTTATTCTGTGTAAGTTATTTTTCTTTTGTTTCGGTACACTGACAAAATCTGTAGAATTTCTGAATCAGTTGGTCACATATTTTCATTTGTATTGATAAAACTACTATTTGATTAATTTATATTTGGAGAGCAAAATCACAATGGTATGAAATGGCATGACGAGAAAGTAAATTACAATTGTCATTTTTGGGTTAACTGTAACTTTTAAGTAGAAGTGTGAATTTGTGTGTTTATTTTACCAGCTGACTACTTTCACTGTGGCTTTTGAATGTTGTTGATTAATCTGTGGTCATAAAGATTTTTCAGATGTCGTAACACTTAACTTGTCTTTGAAAACGGTTACATGGGCGACGACTACAGCAGGTAATGTACTCCGTTGCTGTCTAGTGTTTGGTCTGGATGTGCATGTCTGTAGCTTTTAATTGAACTGAATAGCATTGATCACAAATCCTGCAAATTTACATGCTATGCTAATTATCACTGTTCGCTGACAGCAAATAATCCTGAAAAAAGTTTAGTATCACAGTTTCCACAAAAATATTGAGAAGCAAAAACAGTTTTCCATACAAATAATTGTAGAGGTGGATTCTCTGGATTGTTCTGACAGACCTTTGAAAACTGGTGACACCAGTAAGAGAGTAAAGGGCTCAGAGAGTCATATCAAAGAAAGCTTTAATGAGTTGGGTTTATACAGGCCACATTGGTGATCATAAAGGTATACAGGCAAAAGGTATTTGGGACTGTATGTGTGTGTGTGGTCTGGAATAAAGGAAAATTTTGGAAATTAGATATAAAGAATATAACAGTCTTTCTATTAACTTACTAAATAATGTTAAACATTTCCATTCTGAACAGATACACAATCATCAATGGTCTTAGATTTACGGACAAATTCACAATTATGATAGTGTAGCAAATCAAAATGATCTCAAAATAGCTAACGGATTAAGATTAATATGTTAAAATTAGGGATGCACCGAATCCAGGATCTGGATTCGGCTGATCACTGGGCTTTTTGACGGGGTTTGGTTTCGGCCGAACCTTAGATTTTTTTTTTTCCACCGAACCAAACCCTAGGCTTGCACTACGCTGGTCAACGTCACGCGGCCGTTGATAACTTGAAGGTGTTTACATGTGGACCATTCGAAAGTATTAGGCTGTGAGAATCTGAAAATGGAACTTGTAAGCAAAAAAAGTATTGTTTGGCAGTAAGAAGGTGATTCAGTTCGAGCTACATGTTCAATTTGCAATGCCGATTTGTCTCTTGGTGGCAAGGACCCTAAGCAGTAAACGACATCACCGCTGTTAGAACATTTGCGTTACTACATTTTCAGTACTGCTGGGGACATTCTTTCCCACACTTGCAACCGGCTGTCACCTGTTAATGCAGAGCGTCTGGTTTTTGATGTGTGTGATCTTCCGTAATATTTTTCATAATATTTGGCTACTGTTCTAATCGTAGCCTAGCCTACTGTTATAAACGAAAACTAAACAGCCTACTATCCATGTTTATTGAGTAAATGTTCAATAACGTTAATTTCAGTTAAGTCACCAAACATATTCTGATTTAAAAAAAAGAAAAGAA